>NC_068935.1:36772232-37075262 GCF_023091745.1 Budorcas taxicolor
CACAACTGCTGACATTTCTGGTCTCCCCACTCACACAGTGACTGCAACACACTCATACTAACTGCTGAATGTGGTCAGTGCTGTCTCTTTCTCCAGGTGAACTGAACTTTCCAATCCCACGAAGGTGCTAGCCCTCCCTTTCAGTAAACGTAGACCAAAACCTTAGGCCTTGTCACCTTGCTCCTTCCTCCATCTGAACATATTTTGTTCAAATCTCATGTCAAGTGTAACTTATTGGAGGAAGCACTATTTAACTAGACATAAGAGTTAGGGGCTCCTCTAGTGTGCTCATGGAACATAGTGTACTTTTTCATATTTTAGCACTTATATTGTTTAACAATCTGTTGGGAGAGAAATAGGTAAACAGCAAAAGCCTTATGGAGAAAAATTCTTTATTTATGTATTTAATTTTTTGAGAAAGTCTTTTTTATCTGTGTGCCTTAAGACTTGACATAGAAGCTTGCATATAATAGGACTTTTTATAGGAGGGTTTGAAGCTGCCCTTCTGCCATTTAGCAGATATTCTAGCTACAACTTGGCTATAGATGAGCCAATCTTGATTATCAGTTTTCAAACTGAAATCATACATACCAACTCTTTCTTTATTTCTCATATTTAAAACATCACTGTATAACCTGCCCCCGGCAATTTTGTGATAGAGAATGATCTATTGACTTATTCTATTCCTTTAGGCACTCAGAGTCCTCATTCTGAGCTTTGACCATGTGAGGCCTCCCACAATTTTACCAGGTCATCCTAGACATTGCTTTGTACTCTGGATTTTCCTCCCCTATCATGTTTTTTTCCTATCTTTGGTTTTAATTCCTTAGAGCCTTGCTTTCTGCTAAGTTGCTACTGACTCAAAGTCCTTATAAAAGCACATTTTAATTAACTTGTGGGAGGAAGACATTTTTTAAGATTCAGGATTAAGGAAGGCATATGTCCAGCCCCTTTTTTAAAGCTGGTGATAAGAAATGAACAGACTAGAGTAATATTCTGTACCAGGCCTTGCAGTGGTCAACATAGGACACTTCAACTCTCATTCTCACCCTGGAACAAATGATAACACCCTCAAACTAAGATATATAGATGGTACACATGCATCCCTCTAGAAATTAAGCATCCTTGCCCCCAGCCCACCCTCATACTGCTCCTAACTTCTTCCAATCACAGTCTCAGGAGGAATCAAAGAGCCAGGGTCTCTGAATAATTTAAAGTGAATGACATTTCTGATTGTGAGCTACTCAACTATGGTTGGGGTGAGATGACTGCTCCCCTGATTCAATGACAAGTACTGAACTATGCTTGATGAAGAATGCAGGGCAAAAAAGAAGAGGAAATGGTGGAAGACAGAACCTTTGACAGAAAATGAGCTAGTACAAGTGAATAAATAACGTCTTAGAACAGGAGAAAGAGTGGGCATGAGAGCTGAGAGCAAGACAGGTAGAAGATGAGGAGAGGAGGAGGAACAAAGCGAGAGAGAGAGAGGAAGACATAGAGACAGGATAAGAGGGAGGGGGCAGGGAGAGATCAAGAGTGCAGGAGAGAAGGATAGACAGACTGAAAATCATGAGCATTCAATTAGGAAAAAAAAAATAAGGGCAGGCATTATGCCAAGATCACTGATGGCACAGAATAGACAAGACATCTTCAAACTACACCCTGTGACCCAAATCTACCCAGATGTCTGCTTTTGCAAATAATATTTTATTAAAATAAACCACAATCAATGGTTTATATATTGTCTATGGCTGTTTTATTGCTACCACTGAAATTGGTAAAGTTGACAGTGGTCTTAGAGCCCATTACATCAAATATTTAGCCTAAAAGATTTACTATTTGGTGCTTTAAGAAAAAAAAATTATCATTCAAGAAAAGAAAATTAGAAAAATAGTTCATTTCTCCAGTCATAGGGGTTGAGTTCCAGCAGCAGGCCCATAGTCTATACTTTAAGGAGTTCACAGACTAGAAACAAGAAACATGCAATCCTCATGCTCTGAGAGTGGGGAAGCAGTGGTGTGCCATAAGCCCTTTTAAGTCACTTAGCAGTCTAACCATAGTAAATAGTCTGCAAGTGTGTTAAGTGTTAGTCGCTCAGACATGGCCAATTCTTCATGACCCCATGGACTATAGACCACCAGGCTCTTCTGTCCATGGAATTCTCCAGACAAGAATACTGGAGTGGGTTACTAAATTGTTTTTGATGGTGATTCAGACACTGGTGAGACTTCTGCTGATGAAGCCACTGAATGTATTCTTTTCAGAAAGCCAACTCCACTTCAGTCTTTCCAGAAAGACTATGCCATAATTTTTGAACCCTCCCACTGACAAGGTCTCTTTCAATTTTGATGACCTTGAAGACACAGACTATGGGTTGCATAAAGGTACATTTCAAAAAATATTTCTAAAAGTTCATGGTCACTTGGGTTTATTTAGATGTGAAAAAAGGATTACTCTATCTCAGTTCTACTGACTTCTGAATTCTCATCATTTTAAGTATTTTGCCTCTGGTAGATACAACAGGGTTGTGTGTGTGTGTTTGTGTGTTTCACCATTTATAGCATTTGGAGGTCATTGATGGATTTGGATATTTTGAATATCTTTTTGTCTCCCTTGTTAGTTCAGAATTCTTTCTCCTTATCTATGAAAATCTTATCCTTATAGCAAAGATAAATTCAAGCATCCTTCTTTATCAAAGTTGCCACAAATGTATATATCAATGACTAGAAAATTTAGGAAAGTCAAGAAAGATATTTATATTTAAGCACCACTTAAGTACTGTTTCCCTGGTGGCTCAGATGGTAAACCACCTGTCTGCAATGCGGGAGACCCGGTTTTGATCCCTGCGTTGGGAAGAGCCCCTGGAGAAGGAAATGGCAACACACTCCAATACTCTTGCCTGAAAAATCCCATGGACGGAGGAGCCTGGTAAACTATAGTCTATGGGGTTGCAAAGAGACACAACTTCACTTTCACTTTCACTTTAAGTACTATTAGTCAACCTACCATAAAGGGAAATGCTATAATGATATAATAATAGCAACAGCAACAGTATTGTTAAGACCCAGTCAGGGCAGTCAGTCATGTGCTCAAATATAAAAGCAGAGCCTTATAGGAAACCAAAAATTCGACTGAAAATTTAATTAGAATTAGTCCTACTCACAGGCTGTTGGGAGCTATTCTCTCTCTCTCTGTCTCTTTTACCATTTATGATATTTATAAAGAAACATGAGGTTCATAATAATGAACAGAAAACTGTTCACAGGTCTGTGACCATTCCTGAATAGCAGAGACAGAACACATTGGCTTATTTTAAATCATTCCTCAATTTGGTAACCATAGCAATTCAGACACTTTGGAAGACACTGAGAATTTTACAATGTGAAGGGCATGAAGAATTCAAAGCAATGTAAGTTCACTAGAGACTGAGGTTGTATCTCAGTCCAGTAAAATTTTAGCAAACTGACACGATAAGGGAATGGATATTCTAGTATTTTATTGGTACCCATATTAGTGATTTTCATGGATTTTTGGCCATGGAAATATTTTCAGAAATTCAAAATATCAAAGAGCTAAAGCAGACCTGATCTGGTTGAAGCAATTATAGACAAAGCATCCTGTCATCACGATGTTTCTCTTCTCGTGCTCTTTTGACACGTATCATTTAACATTGTGTCTGGTACATAGCAGACATTTAAGTAAGATTTTTGAATTAGTAAATGATTAAGTGAATGAGGCACCTAGGAAGAATCACTAACGGTCTGTGAAACAGTTTTAAAATCTGCTCTATAACTCATTGGGCTTCCCTTGTAGCTCAGTCGGTAAAAAATCTGCCTGCAATGCAGGAGACCCGGGTGCAATTCCTGGGTTTGGAAGATCCCCTTGAGAAGGAAATGTCAATTCACTCCAGCATTCTTGCCTGGAGAATCCCATGGACAGAGGAGCTTGGAGGGCTACAGTCCACGGGGTCACAAGAGTCGGACACAACTTAGAGACTAAACGACCACTGTAACTCATTAGTTTTAAGGATAATAAGAAACGGTAAATATAGACCTAATGCCATTCCACATTTGTTTGAGGATTCAGAAGGCCTTCTCATTCCTACTACTACGAAGTCGCTTCAGTCGTGTCCGACTCTGTGCGACACAGACGGCAGCCCTTGGATTCTCCAGGCAAGAATACTGGAGTGGGTTGCCATTTCCTTCTCCAATGCATAAAGTGAAAAGTGAAAGTGAAGTCACTCAGTTGTGCCAGACTCTTAGCGACCCCATGGACTGCAGCTTACCAGGCTCCTCTGTCCATGGGATTTTCCAGGCAAGAGTACTGCAGTGGGTTGCCATTGCTCTCATTCCTAGCAGAGCTTAAATACCAAGCATCATTATTTTAATGCTACAATACTCCAAAAGAGGTTTCCTATATTTTGGTTGTATAAAAAATGTATTTTATTATCAGACTCCTGAGCATGAATTGCATTTTCAGAAAAATGATAAAGACCATAGCTATGTGATATCACACATGAAGACAAAACAACACAATTGACATCACAAATTTCATTTTATCTATAGATCTTGGCTTCACATATTCAAAATCTAAGTGCCTTTGAAACTGATGCATGCATGCTAAGTCACTTCCATGGTGTTCGACTCTACAACCCCATGGACTGTAGCCTGCAAAGTCATTCAGTTAAACTATTCAGATTATATTCCATTATAGGTTATTACAAGATGTTGAATATAATTTCCTGTGCTATATAGCAGATGCTTGTTTTTTATCTATTCTGTGTATAGTAGTTTGTATCTGTTAATCTTATATTCCTAATTTGTCTAGCCCTCCCTGCACCCTTTGCTAGTCATAATTTGTTTTCTGTGTCTATTTTTGTTTTGTATATAGATTCATTTGTATTATTTTTAGATATGACATATGTGATATCATAGTATTTGTCTGACTTCACTAAGTATAACATTCTCTAGGTTTAGCTGCAGACAGCAATATTTCATTTTGTCTTGTGGCTGAATATTTCATTGTGTATGGGTATGTGTATGTTTGTGGCATATCTTTAGCCAATTATCTGTTGATGAGTACTTAGACTGTTTCCATATCGTGCAATTGGAAATAGTACTGTTATGAACATTGGGGTGCATGTATCTTTTCAAATTAAAGTTTTCATTTTCCCTATATATCCCTTACCTTTTATAGCTAGAGGTCAGTTTTATGAGGATGATAAGTTTGTTTTGTTCACCTACGCCTAAAATGGTACTTATAATGATACATTTCATAATAGGCACTCAATAAATATTTATTGAATGAACAACAGAGAGTCAATAAATATCATCTAAAGCTAGAAAATCAATAAATAGAGGTTGACAGGTGTTATTTAAATTTTCAAGAATATTTAAAGAAACATTCAATATTCAAGAAATTTAAATTCTCAAATTATCAGTGGGAAAAAAATCAAACACAAACCTTATGCATATGCAGGTACATTAAGTATGAGATTACTAGCTAAGATGATTGAATAGCATTTCAGTGATGTACACAGTACATTATACAGTAAAGTTCTAGTGTATGTCTTTATGCAACAAAATAATTTGACATTAAAATACATAAATAAAAATTTGAAACAGAAAGAAATAGCCACTGATGCTCACTGCTGTCCATTCCCAGGCCATCCCCTTTTCCTGCTCCCCTCAGCTTTATTGAGATATAATTGATATATAACTAAGGTATACAATGAGTTGATTTGATAAATTTACAGATGACAATATGATTACCACCATAGTGTTAGCTAACATTTCTATCATATCACATAATTACCATTTCTTTTTCATAGCTAGAAGATTTAAGATATATTCTCTTAGTAACTTCCAAGTATATAATACGGCATTATTATTTCTAATCACAATGTTGTACATTAGATCCCTTGGACTTATTCATCTTGTTGGAGAAGACTCTTGAGAGTCCCTTGGACTGTAAGGAGATCCAACCAGTCCATCCTAAAGGAGATCAGTCCTGGGTGTTCTTTGGAAGGATTGATGCTAAAGCTGAAACTCCAGTACTTTGGCCACCTCGTGCGAAGAGTTGACTCATTGGAAAAGACCCTGATGCTGGGAGGGATTTGGGGGCAGGAGGAGAACAGGACGACAGAGGATGAGATGGCTGGATGACATCACTGACTCAATGGACGTGAGTTTGAGTGAACTCCGGGAGTTGGTGATGGACAGAAAAGCCTGGCGTGCTGTGATTCATGGGGTAGCAAAAAGTTGGACACAACTGAGCGATTGAACTGAACTAGAAGTTTATACTCTTTGACCAACACTTCCCCGTTTCATTCACCCCCAGCCCCTGGCAACCACCATTTAACTATATATCAATATGGCTTTTATAGATTTCACTTAAAAGGAATATTACACAATATTTTTCCTTCTATTTTATTTCCCTTAAAATATCCTCAAAGACCATTCATGTTGTCCCATAAGGTACAATTTCCTTCTTTCTCATGGCTGAATTTATACATATATCACAACTTCTTTATCTATTTATCTATTGAGAGACATATAGGTTATTTCCATATCTTGGTTATTATAAATAATGCTGCAAAAAACATGGTGTAGAAATCTCTTTGATACCCTGTTTCCATTTTCTTTGAATATATACCCTGATGTGTGATTACTGGATCATATGGTAGGTCTTTTTAAAATTCTGTGAAGAACCTCAATTCTGTTTTCCATCATGGCTGTACCAGTATACATTCTTACCAGCAGTACACAAATGTTCCTTTTTCTCTACATCCTAAGCAACACTTGTTATCTCTTATCTTCTTGATGCTAGCCTTGCTAACAAGTGTGAGGTGATAACTCATTGTGGTTTTCATTTGCATTTCCCTGATGTTTAATGATGTTGAGCATCTTTTCATGTCATCCCCTTTATGCACACAGTCAAAATGATCAAAGAGGAGAATTCTTGTGCACTTCTAAGAAACATATAATGTGAATATTATTAATATATAAAACATTTTCAAGATCAAAACAGGGCAAAAGTCAAAATACAATTTACAAATTTGTGACCCCATGATTCGCAGCACGCCAGGCCTCCCTGCCAGGACCAAGGTTTAGTTTACGTTTAATTAACTGCCTAATTAAAACTAACTACAAACCCTTACAAAAGGCTACTCCTTACATATATACAATGGAATGTTACTCAGCCATTAAAAAGAATGAAATAATGCCATTTGCAGCAGCATGGATGGACCTAGAGATGATCATATTGAGTGAAGTAAGCCAGACAGAGAAGGAACAATATCATACATCATTGTTTATATGTGGAATATAAAAGGAAATGATATAAATGAACTTATAAGTAGAAAGAAACTCACAGACTTAGAGTACAAACTTATGGTTGCCAAAGGGAAGAGTAGGGGAAGTATAGTAAGGCATCTGGGATGGACATGTACACACTACTATATTTAAAACTGTCACGGACCTACTAAATAGCACAGGGAACTCTGCTCAAAGTTATATGGGAGCCTGGATGGGAGGGGAGTTTGGGGAGAATGGATACATGTATATTTATGGCTGAGTCCCTTCACTGTTCACTTGAAACTATCACAACATTGTTAATTAGCTATACCCTAATACAA
The DNA here is from genome assembly GCF_023091745.1 of Budorcas taxicolor. Classification (NCBI taxonomy): domain Eukaryota; kingdom Metazoa; phylum Chordata; class Mammalia; order Artiodactyla; family Bovidae; genus Budorcas; species Budorcas taxicolor. The sequence continues at coordinate 36,779,869 of NC_068935.1, forward strand.
AATAAAAAGTTTTAAAAAAGGATACCCACCAAAACATAGAAACTGTCTTTAAATATTATTCTCTTTCTAACTATGATTCAAATATCTTAAAGATAACATGAGAAGATGGAATCACGCAGTTAATTAAACATAAACTAAACCTTGGTCCTGGCAGGGAGGCCTGGTGTGCTGCGATTCATGGGGTCGCAAAGAGTCGGACATGACTGAGCGACTGAGCTGAACTGAACTGAAACCTTGGTCCAGTGGAGTATTTATAAAAACTATAAGGATAATTACATATTAAGAAATCACTATTTTAATTTACCATGTCAGGAAGCCAAAAGAGGAAAAACTTAGTTATCCCAATGAATTACAAAGTGTATTTAATGTGATTAATATCTATTATGATTTTAAAAGCAAACCTTAAAGAAATACAGTTGACCCTCCTTGAATAACACCAGAGTTAATCCACGTATAACTTATAGTTGACTCTGTATCTGTGACTCCTTCACATCCATGGATTCAACCAACTATGGACCATGTACTACTGTAGTATTTGCTAATGAAAAATATTGGTGTATAAATGGGCCTGTGCAGTTAAAACACACATTGTTCAATGTCCAACTTTATTTACTTATCATCAGTGATAAATTATAAGCTTTTCCATTAAAATAAGAAACAGGAGAAGTCTACTTACTAGCACTGTGTCAATTGAATAGGTTTTATAAATACTAGCCAGGTAATCAGACTAAAATAAATCATATTGGCAAATGAACAATGGAGACAAAATTATCATTGTTTATAAATGATACTCTTTTGAAAATACAAGAGAATCAACTGAAAAGTTCTTAGAAACAAGAAAATCCAATAAGGTGACTGGCCATAAAATTAACACACTAAAGTAAATTATCTCTTCTATAAATAAAAAAATAGTTTGAAAAGATTATGGAAGGAAGCATCTCACAGTAGCACAACATCAACAAAGTTTATATATATATTTAACTTGGAATGTCCATGGCTGATAAGAAAAACTGTAAAACCCTACTACATTATATGAAAAAGCTACTTTGTTCTTGTCTAAGATGATGGTCTATTCCAAATATTTAGTCTCTTTAATTTTTAAATCTAATATGATCCTATTAACATATTAGTAAGGTTTTTAATTTTTCATTGTGTTTTAGTCTTGGCAACATGAGTCTAAAATTATCTTGAAAAATAAATGTGAGAATAATGAGGATAAAAAAGAGGAGTAATGAGGCAAGACTAATTCTATTATATATCAGTTTGGTTATATTCCAAGAATAGATCAAACAACAGAAAAGAATAGAGAAACCAGAAACAGATACATGGAGATTCAGTGTATTCTAAATAAGTAAGAAAACATGGATTATTCAATACATTTTGTTGGGACAATTGAATGACTAGCCATTTGGGTAAAATCAATAAACTTGGATTTCTTTTTCAAAGCTTAAGCTGAGAAAAATTATAATTCAGAAAAAAATAGTTCTAAAAATATGATTCCAAAAATGATTTCTTTGATCTGAGTTGGGGAAAAGCATTTCAAAATAAGACATGGAAACCATAAGTACATAAAAGATAAATACGTTACATGGAAATAACTTTAGCTGGGAAATAAAAGTGAATGAGTATCCTGACTTAAAATTTTAACCCATTAACCTTAGCCATTAAATCTATGTTAAATTGCTCGTTTGTCTATTTACCTCAATGCAAGAGGTCAGCAATCTTTCAGGACACTCCTGCACCCACCTTCATTAGGCTGACTCTTCTATACCAACCACTAATTCATTTGATATCCTTCTGGGACCACAGTTGGTCAGTAGAGAGTTTATGTGCATAAAGCTCAGAAATAAATCAGAAGCCTTGGCCAGAATTATTCCTTATTTTATCTCCCAGCTAAAGCTATTTCCAGCCACTATAATCAACATTTCCTCTCAGTGACTCTGCAGTGAGAATATAGGGCATTAGTAAAATACTCCAATAAAATACCAACAATAAGATCACCCACATTTGAATATGTTGTCCCATTATAAAATTCTGAAGGAAAAATAAAAGTCCAAAAATTAATTTTCCTAGAAAGGAAGTGTCCAAAGATATTAAAGTCCAAAATACATACTGCAAATTAAATTATTATGCTCTTGCAAAAAGTTCAAATCAAAATTTTCTCCAGTTTTTTCTTTTTCTTAGCCTCTAAATCTCAGACAGAGAGCATGTCAATATCTGAGTAGACTTATTAACATTCCTTTGGCATCTTCAACCTGGCCCCTCAGTGGAATGGAACATAATTTCTTTAGATCCTCACTTCATTTCCAAGTCTTTCATGAGCCTTCACTTTTAAATAATTCCAAGAGTTCAGAGGACACACGATTAGCAGAGTGCCAACCACAGACATGCCAATTTTTTTCAAAGTCTGTCCTATAGTGCTATGCCAAGCAAAACCATGTTCCCTGAGTGTAGTATGTACTTAATGGCATCAAATATCACAACAAAGTCTCAGTGGTGTCTGAAGAATGAAGGGTAGAAAAAGACTTTCTTAATTTTTGTCTTATCAATACGTTGGAGGCCAGTTGTACTAATTCTATTGTACAACCCATAAGCTTAACAGGAAGCAATATTCTTACAAAAAGCAAATTTTGGCACTATCCAAATAGACAGCTTCTCTAGGGAGAAAATTCACTTATACAAGTTGGCATCTCCCTTAGAGAGAAACATTGAAGATTTCTTAGCCCTTTATTCTAAGGTTTTATTTAAATGAAAATGTTTATACAGCAAAGGTGAAAAAATTTATACTGAACATTTAGATAACCAATGTCTAGATTCGACCATTAACACTTTACTATGCTTGATTTATAACACATCTATCCATTAATTCATGTATGGATGTGAGAGTTGGACTGTGAAGAAAGCTGAGCACTGAAGAATTGATGCTTTTGAACTGTAGTGTCGGAGAAGACTCTTGAGAGTCCCTTGGACTGCAAGGAGGTCCAACCAGTCCATCCTAAAGGAGATCAATCCTGAGTGTTCATTGGAGGGACTGATACTGAAGCTGAAACTCCAATATTTTGGCCACCTCATGTGAAGAGTTGACTCATTGGAAGACTCTGATGCTGGGAGGGATTGGGGCAGGAGGAGAAGGGGACGACAGAGGATGAGATGGCTGGATGGCATCACCGACTCGATGGACTTGAGTTTGAGTGAACTCTGGGAGTTGGTGATGGACAGGGAGGCCTGGCATTCTGTGATTCATGGGGTCGCAAAGAGTCGGACACGACTCAGCGACTAAACTGAACTGAACTGAACTGATCCATTTATTCATTCCTGTGTCCATCCATCAATCTATTTATTTTTGTTGAATTTCGAAGAAAGTTGTGAAAGTGAAGTCGCTCAGTTGTGTCTGACTCTTTGCGACCCCATGGACTGTAGCCCTCCAGGCTCTTTCATCCATGGCATTCTCCAGGCAAGAATACTAGAGTGGGTTGCCATATCCTTCTCCAGGGGATCTTCCTGACCCAGGGGTTGGACCCAGGTCTCCCGCATTGCAGGCAGATGCTTTAACCTCTGAGTAAGTTGAAGACATCACTATAATATACACTGGTAGCTTCCCAGGTGGAGCTAGTGGTAAAGAAGCCACCTGCCAATGCAGGAGACGTAAAGAACACAGGTTCAATCCCTGGGTCAGGAAGATCTCTTGGAGGAGGGCAGGCAACCCACTCAAGTATTCTTTCCTGAAGGATTCCACGGATAGAGGAGTCTGGTGGGTTATAGTCCACAGAGTCGCAGAGTTGGACACAACTGAAGCAACTTACCAGGGCACAGTATATGCAATCATTAACAAGAATTCAGTGTTTGTTTACAGTAATTTTTCTTTTGATGTAAAATGTATTTGCAAAAAGCACATGTTTTAAGAATGTGATCATTAAGTTTTGACAAGTACATTCACCTGTATAGCCCAAATTTCTGTCAAAGTATAATATATCAGGTGGGCCTGGAAAATCCTGTGGCCACTAGAGCAGACTTCTTCCTGCCCTGCCTTGGGGACGAGCCTGCACTGTGCTCCTCACAAGTGGACTCCAGTTTTCCCATTGCCCTTCTATTAATCCCAGTGGGCCTCCAACCAGCCAAAGGTGCGTGCCTCCCCAGTGTAGGACACCTGGACTGGGGCATCAGTGGTTCAAACCCATTTACTCACCTGGATGGGTGTCCACCTGTGTGAACTCCCTTTACTTCTGTGTCCCATCCCAAGGGCATGGGTTCCGATTTGAGTGCTTTTCTTTCCTTCTCGCCTCATGACATGTGTACCTTTCTTACAGTCTGACTGCCAGTTTCCAGTTAGTTTTCAGTGAGAATTGTTCTATATGTAGATGCATTTTTGATGTATTGGTGGACAAAACTGAGCTCCATATCCTCTTACTCTGCTCTCGATCTGACCTTGATCTGAACCCCTCTATCAATTTTGTATATCATTTCCAAGAATCAGCTTTTGGCTTTGTTATTTTTTTCTGTTGTTTGTTTTCAATTTTACTGATTTTTTTCTCATATGTTTACCATTTTCTTTCCACTTTCTCTTCTTTTCCTATCGAAAATCTAAGTCCATTTTTCCATTTGTCTTTTTTCCCATATAAACCATTAATGGTATAAATGTTTGTCTAAGCACTGCCTTAGGAGTATGTCCAAGGGACTCTCAAGAGTCTTCTCCAACACCACAGTTCAAAAGCATCAAGTCCCTTGGACTGCATCATTAATTTTGATGTTTCATTTTCATTACATTAATAATTCATTTTGAAATGTTTTCTAATTTCTCATGATTTCTTCTTTGACCTGTGGATTATTCAGAGGTGTTTCTACATAAATAGATTTGGTGTTTGCTATACATTTTATTTTTATTTACTTCTAATTTAGTGTAATTGTTGCAAGAGAACATACTCTACATTTCAGTCCTTTTAAATTTATTGAGATTTGTTTCATGGCTTAACATAGGATCTATCATCACATCTTTGTAGGTGGGCCATATTCACTTGAAAATAATTATATTCTGCAGTGTTAGGGTATAGTGTTTATAACAATTAGGTAATGTTAATGATGAAAGTGGAAGTGGAGAGTGAAAAAGTTGGCTTAAAGCTCAACATTCAGAAAACGGAGATCATGGCATCCGGTCCCATCACTTCATGGCAAATAGATGGGGAAACAGTGGAAACAGTGTCAGACTTTGTTTTTTGGGGCTCCAAAATCACTGCAGATGGTGACTGCAGCCATGAAATTAAAAGACACTTACTCCTTGGAAGAAAAGTTATGACCAACCTAGATAGCATATTGAAAAGCAGAGACATTACTTTGCCAACAAAGGTCCGTCTAGTCAAGGCTATGGTTTTTCCAGTAGTCATGTATGGATGTGAGAGTTGGACTGTGAAGAAGGCTGAGTGCCGAAGAGTTGATGCTTTTGACCTGTGGTGTTGGAGAAGACTCTTGAGAGTCTCTTGGACTGCAAGGAGATCCAACCGGTCCATTCTGAAGGAGATGAGCCCTGGGATTTCTTTGGAGGGAATGATGCTAAAGCTGAAGCTCCAGTACTTTGGCCACCTCATGCGAACAGTTGACTCATTGGAAAAGACCCTGATGATGGGAGAGATTGGGAGCAGGAAGAGAAGGGGACAAAAGAGGATGAGATGGCTGGATGGCATCACGGACTCGATGGACATGAGTCTGAGTGAACTCCGGGAGTTGGTGATGGACAGGGAGGCCTGGCGTGCTGCAATTCATGGGGTCGCAAAGAGTCGGACACGACTGAGCGACTGAACCGAACTGAACTGAACTGAATCAACAGTATTATTTAGATCATCTGTGTTTTTATTGATTTTCTTTATCCTGATCTACTGGTTTGCTGGGAGATAAATGTGTTAGAATCCCCAACTGTATTCATTTAATGCACTATTTTCCCCTATGAGTGAGTGAGTGAAAGTTGCTGTCGTACCTGACTCTGCAATCCCATGGACTATGCAGTCCATGGAATTCTCCAGGCCAGAATACTGGAGTGGGTAGCCTTTCCCTTCTTCAGGGGACCTTCCCAACTCAGGGATCGAAACCAGGTCACCTGCATGGTGGATTCTTTACCGGCTGAGCCACAAGGGAAGCCCATTTTCCCCTATAATTTGGGCAAATCATGCTTTATATATTTGGAAGCTTTTTTTTAATCAGACACAGGTGCATTAATGATTTTTATCTTTCTGATGAATTGATCTTTCTATTGTTATACAGTCTCACTTTATATCTCTTTATCTCTATCTTGAACTTTTACCTATTATCCATATAGCTCCTCCAACCTTCCTATGCTTATACTGTATAACCTTTTTAAGAAGTTTATAAATTTACAGAGTTGTGAATCCTATTCACCAGATCTCACTTGAGACTGCTTGTTCAAAACATCTTTTTTCACATTTATATTTTGAATCTGTTTCTTCATTAATTGGAGTCTTTCTTACAATGCAGTGTAAATGTTGTTTTGTAAACAGGAATTTTCAGTGCTAGGTCACAGTTGTAACTTCTATTGCTACTTGATAAAGAATAGCTTAATTGTCTAAAATCTATCTTACAGAGAAGACTTTTCCCCCTTTATAGTTAATCCAGATTCATGCTGAGACTACAAGTGTGGGAATGTCTCTTGAGCCTGTGGACTAGCTCCAGGAATCCAGATGTGTCTCCTTCACTATTGCGTCTTGGGTGCTGAATACAATAACTATCGGCCTGCCTTTATAAGGCCATAATTTTGTTTCATATGAAACTCTAGAACTTCATAAGGTCTGGGGAATTCAGCGGTGTTTTCAATTTAAAAGCAACAAATCTTGTTCTATCAATGGCTAAAAAGTCTATATATGGAAAGACTCTCATTCTCTCAAATTTGAATCTTTGCCTCAGTTGACCCCACTCACCAAGGCCTTAGTACACAATAACAGCTGCCGAGGCTTCTTCAGCTCTGCATACATGTACTAGTGAAGTGAAGTGAAGTGTCCGACTGTTTGCGACCCCATGGGCTGTAGCCTACCAGGCTTCTCTGTCCATGGGATATTCCAGGCAAGAATACTGGAGTGGGTTGCCATTTCCTTCTCCAGGAGATCTTCCCAACACAGGGATTGAACCTGGGTCTCCCGCATTGTTGGCAGATGCTTTACCGTCTGAGCCACCAGGGAAGTCCAATAAGACAGTTCAAATCACATTCTAGTCGGCACCCTAAATTACCCATCATTTTGTTAAGGTGGTTCACTAAGTATGAGACTCTTCTGAGACCCATATCTTTGCTGAAGCCAGTTTAGCTAGCATTTGTTTGCTAAACCCCATGTGACCCTTATTTACTCAGGCCAGCCCATGGCTGGTGGCCCCTGTATCCTTTCTTTGCTGAGGTCCAAAATCTCTAAAATTTTCTACTTATGCCTTTGATGAAATATAAAACTCTAGATTTCTGTGTTTACTCAAAGCTTGGTGCCTGCAGCACCTCTAAAGAAACATTTGTTTATGAAAAGGCTACATAAGCTATATTCACCTGCCAAGGTCAAAATGCAATATAGCCTAAGATCACAGCAGTTAAAAATCTACCTTCACAAAATAAGCCACTGTAAACTTCAATCAAGGGCTTCCCTGACAGCTCAGCTGGTAAAGAATACATCTGCAATGCAGGAGACCCCGGTTTGATTCCTGGATCGGGAAGATCCGCTGGAGAAGGGATAGGCTACCCACTCCAGTATTCTTGGGTTTCCCTTGTGGCTCAGCTGGTAAAGAAGCCGCCTGTAATGCAGGAGACCTGGGTTCAATCCCTGGGTTGGGAAGATCCCCTGGAGCAGGGAAAGACTACCCACTCCAGTATTCTGGCCTGGAGAATTCCATGGACTGTATAGACCATGAGGTCGCAGAGTGTCGGACACAACTGAGTGACTTTCACTTCACTTCACTTCAAACTTCAAGGTCAAAAACCCATGTGTGCTGCACTTATATAATGCTCCCAAAAGTTAAAGTCATCCATAAAGAGCATGTGAGAAGCCGTAATCTCCAGGAATTACCTTTCCCCTAGAAGTCTACTACTCAGTATTTCTGGCTGAACCAAGTGGGAAATAAGACAAAAAAGAAAGAAGATGGGGCTCAAAATATAACCTTTATTACTGAAAACTGATGTTGGAGAAGGTGAATATTTATGAATAAGTGGGATTCCTAATATATATTCCACTAGAATGCAAGGGCAAATGATTCTGTTAAAGATTATAGAGCTGGAGTGGTTTCTGATTTCCTAATACTGATATGCCAGTTGTGATAGACTGCCCCTAAAGTAGCAGGAGAGTACTCTGCTAGTGATAAAAATTTTCTCCCTCCAAAAATCACTAATCATGTTAAATTATTCCTCATCCCCTAAGGCAAAATGAGTAAAGAAATGGAAAGAAACCAAGAATGTTATGCTAATATATGTCTCTTCACATAAAAGGTAACATTAGAAATGAAGAAGAAGCATTTTCTCCCAATTCCAAATCCAAAATATAATATTACAATGCAAAAGCAAATTGTAAGTGTGTTTTGGCCTTATTTGTTTAAGTAGGAAAGAAAATGCATACAGATAAGGCAAGTAGAAAAGAATAATGTCTTAAAGGATAGCAGTTTGTTGAGAAATAAGTTCATGTATTTTAGACGACTTTCTCCTTATTTGGTCATGCAAGAATGAAAAAAAATATCAGAGTATATTGAGGGCAGCACAACCAAAGCAATGTTCATTTAGACTGGGGAAGATTCACTAGGGCTTCCCTGGAGGTTCAGCTCTAAAGAATTCACCTGCTAATGCAGGAGATGCAGGTTTGATCCCTGGGTTTGAAAGATCCCCTGGAGAAAAAAATGGCAACCCATCTTAGTATTCTTCCCTGGGAAATCCCATGGACAGAGGTACCTGGCAGGCTACAGTCAATGGGGTCACAGAGTCAGACATGACTTAGTGACTAAACACACCCCTCACACACACACACACACACACACACACACACACACACACACACACACACACACAAGATAATCATTATGGCTAGCAGAGAAAGACAATATCAACGCTAAAGAAGAGACTGAAGACTTGAAAGGAAAAAAGAAATTACTGTTGGACTCTCATTTTCTCCTTTCTAGGATCTTAATACATACATATTCCATGGAGTTTAGTTTTGGGGAAAAATAGAGTATTCATTACTTGAAACAGGTATAAAGAAGTGTTAGGAAAAAGTGGAGCTGTAAGTCTTTAGGTAAAGAAGAAAAACATAAATCAAGGTCATATTGATTGCAGAAAACATTGTCTTCTATTTTCCTTAAAAAGGCAGGCTAAAAATGTTGAAAATTGTACAACTGGAGAACTTGAGAATGACAGTGAATTTAGAACTACTGTAGCAAAACAGTTTTATGATGCTTTCTGTCTGCAGCTCCCTTTTCTTATAACTGATACTACCCAAATCTACTGAAGCCTTCAGCTTAGATGAGCGTTTGTAATATTATTTGCTGATTAGCTACTCAAGCCAAATAAATATGCCATCTCTTCACTAGAAATTTAGGTTTGAGACACTGAGAGACTATTCCAGGTAGCTGTGAGAATCTGAGGGGATAATAGTGTACTGAACAAAGAGAAGCAGAGAAAGAAGATCAAGTAGGCTGAGAGGTAGCCAGAGACAGAGAGGATGAAAGAGACAGAGAAAGTCACTGCCATAGTTCATGATAGCATCCAGTTACCAACTTTGAGCCACTTTGAGTCCAAATATATTAATTTCCATGGGGTCTCTGTACTTTTTCAATACTTTATGCATCCCTAGTTCTTTCAACTTAACTTGGACTTTTTAAAACCAAGCTAATTTTTTTTTTAATGAAACACCAGAACTGAATGAAATAATTACTTAATGATTGGGTTTCCCAGGTGACACAAGCAGTAAAGAACCTGCCTGTCAGTGCAGGAGATATGAGACACAGGTTCGATCCGTGGGTCAAGGAGATCCCCTGGAGGAGGGCATGGCAGCCCACTCAAGTATTCTTGCCTAGATAATCCCATGGACAGAAAAGCCTGGCAGGCTACAGTCCATAGGGTCACAAAGAGTCGGACACGACTGAAGTGACTGAGCATGCACACATAGAGGTTCTACCTGAAATATTGGAAATGATATATTTTCACTGGAGTCAATCACCATGTGTTGTGTGACATTCTGAGGCACTTTGCCGAAGTGCAAAAGTAGTCAAAGAGAGAAGAGACATGTTGACTAAAAGGGGTTTTAGACTAATTGACTGCTGCTGCTGCTGCTAAGTCGCTTCAGTCGTGTCCGACTCTGTACGACCCCAGAGACGGCAGCCCACCAGGCTCCCCCGTCCCTGGGATTCTCCAGGCAAGAACATTGGAGTGGGTTGCCATTTCCTTCTCCCATGCATGAAAGTGAAGAGTGAAAGTGAAGTCGCTCAGTCATGTCCAACTCCTAGTGACCCCATGGACTGCAGCCTACCAGGCTCCTCCATCCATGGGATTTTCCAGGTAAGAGTACCGGAGTGGGGTGCCATAGACTAATGGACTAGGCATATACTATAGGAAGAAAAAGAAATTCAAGTTGCTAGTGAGAGTGCTCTTTAAGAAGCTTATCATAAATATTTAGGTAATAAAGGAAGTTATTGAAAGGAGGGGTAAGAGTAGATTGAAAGTTTTGATGGAAAAAAAAATAGTCTATTGAAGGTGCAAGAGTAGGAGAAGCTAAAGGGTAAAAGAATGTGTTGAGAGAGAAATTTCATTGTTAAACATTATAGAGGTATCGGTAGAATTGTTATGGTTGATGACAATTTCTAGTGATTTTCACTGTTAGTGAATTGCAGAAATAGAATGTGGAAGATGGTCAAGAAAATTTAAGGGAGTCATGGACTTCCTTAACTGTGCCATCTGTTTTTTAGTTGCAATGCCATAGGATTTCTGTGGTAATGAAGAAATATGTAGCCGTAAAAATGATGCCAACATGTGCAAAGATTGTGGGAGAGTGACTTGAAAATGAAATTGGACAGGAAGAGGGTAGTTTTGTAGGCTTCAAAAGAGTATGAGATATTGAACAAAGGTCTGAAAAATAGTAAAGGGGAATCAAGTGTATTCCAACCCATCTCCCCGGATCTAATATATGTCCACAATGGGAGAATGAGGAAATATCAGTTGATAATATTATAGGGGAATCATTGTCCATGAAGGAGAACCAGGTCCCAATCAAGGAAAAAATAGTGATGGATAGAGAAAATAGTCCAGAAAAAAGTTGAATATATTAACATGTATCTTTAAAACAATTAGGTTAGAGGTTGTAGGTATGACATTATTAGTATAGTTTGAAGTCTTATATATGCTTTAAATTACATTTACTTTGAAGAACATACTCTTTCACTAAATAAGAGGCTTTTCTCCTCAAAGCAATCCAATTTATTGAAACCTCAAGGCACTGATCTTTCCTGTCATTCACGTAGCCATTCACAAAGCAACAAATTAAATTAATTGAAGTTAGAATCCAATTTTCTCACCAATAAATTTGGAAATAAAAAACTCATCCAACTCCATTTAAAACTTATTCAGATCACATGGCTTCAACATGAGTTGAAATCATACATTCTTTTTTGTAATTTTTTTATTATTTTATTTTACAATACTGTATTGGTTTTGCCATACATCAACATGAATCATACATTCTTAAGTTCAATTAATCACCTTCATTATGTAACACACTATTCAGCACCTGTAAAGTTAGGTGCTTTAGAGATAATTAGCAAAATCTACAATTTGCATCATATTTTCTCCTTTTTCTTTAAAGGAGGTAATAGAAGCAAAAGAAAAAGATAAACTGTGTAGTACACAATAGACTTATGCTAACAGATAACATCATCATTAGTATTAGCATTTTTATTGTCAAAGGATATAAAGTAAAAGACTATTGAGTTGTTTATCAAAATGTCTGGGTTATACCTCTGATCTTGTCTTCTTTGGACCAGTCCCTTTACCTATATAGAGTTTAGTTTTCCCATCTATCAAATGTACAGGATAATCTGAATCATTTCTATATGATCGTGCAGCTTGACACTGTGTTGGCTTCTCTCACTTTGCTCTTCAGTTTGCTCAAAATATAAGAAAAAACACAAAAGCAGCCGTTATATTGGTCAGGGTTCTCCAGAAAAATAGAACCAATAATATATATAGATAGATGTGTTTATTATATATAATATTTTATATCATATTATATATTTAACCTATTGATTTCATATTTATATATTTTAGGTATATAAATATTTGTATATATTTTTGATATAAAACCCAAATATATATAATGAGATTTATTATAAGGAATTGGTTCATGAGATTGTGGAGGCTGAGAAGTCTCAAAATCTGCTGTCTGCAAGCCAGAGACACAGGAAAGCGAGTGCTATAAATTCCAGTCCCAGTCTTAAGGACTGAAAACCAGGAGTGCCGATGATATAAATCCCAGTCCCAGAGCAGGAGAAGACTAAGATCTCAATTTACACAGTCAGGCAGGAAGAGAGAATTCTTCCTTCCTCTGCATTTTTGTACTATTCAGGCCCTTAGTGGATTAGATAATGCCCACTCACCTTGGGGAGAGCAATGTGCTTTTCTCTGTCCCCTAAGTCAAATGCTAATCTCTTCCCAAAACACCCTACAGACATACCTAGAAATATGTGAGTATCTCTTTGCCAAGATGACAAGGGATAGAACTCTTATGGCTAACTTTTTTTTGTCAACTTGGCTGAGCATTCATGCCCATCTCCTTAAACCGTGCTTAATCTCCAAATGAAGACAATTCTAATTCTAATGTAATACAACTACCCTACACAATAAAAAATGCACGAACCACTTCCCCAGAAGAGGAAGTAAAGTCCTTGAGTGGTTTACTCTTCTTTTTGATATCCCATAACTTAAATATCTTGATGTAAAATTAACAGTGTTTAAATTGTGTGATATAAAGTTCATGATTCTTCTTACGTTACATGATAAAGGAGTGAAAAGGGAAAGAAAACAAAGATATTTGACACACACACAAATATATCCATAAAAAAGTGAGGAAGAATTACAGTTTCTGTAACTGGTCTCATAGTCATAGCTGGTATTTATAACTACCTTTTCCCAGTACTCTTTCTGCATTCCCTTTGCCTTCAAAAAGAACCTCAGCTGATTATGGTTCTTTGTCTGATGTGGTGACCTAAACCCTTATTCCTGAAAATGCTGGGATGTTAGTCATCCTCCCTGGATTGAGTTGTAGTTTTCCACTGACCTTAGTCACAAGGCATGGTGATATTAAGAGACACCCTAAGGGATTTTCTGTATTCCACACATTCTTCTTTACCACCATTGTGGAGTAGTAATCCAATTTCCCCTTGGTAGCTGAGATCCATCACCCCAACCAGCACAGTAACTCCCTTCCTTTACTGTTGATTCAGGGCATGAGGAACCCAAAGTGGCTGCATAGAAGCCTTAACTTTCAGTTTAATAGAGTCATTGTTGTGTCTCCAAGTGGAAGAAATTTTCCCTTTAGAACTAAGACTTCTAGTTTAGCAGAGCATAGTGTCCCCAAAACAGGAAGCAAAAATATTGCTGAAGGGTCACTAAGGGTAATAGTGAGTGGCGTCATTCTCATTTCTACCCCCTTGATTCCTGGACCCATTGATCCTATCATAGAAACAGCACAACATACTGACCACTCATTCAGAGCATATACAGTCTTCTGGAGAACCTTGGCCCAGCTCTAGAAGGTGTTGCCACCTAGCTGGCACTGTAATGGAGTCTTCAAAAGGCCATTACATGATTGAGTCTAGGCAGCTGCTTTGGATCATGGGGAACATGATCAGCCCAGTGAATTCAATGAATATGGGCATGTTGCCTCACTTCTATTGCAGTGAAGTGAGTTCCTTGATCAGAAGCAATGCTGTGTAGAATACCATGACAGTGGGTAAGGCAATCGGTAAATCCGTGGAGGTAGTTTTGGCAGAAGTATTACAGGCAAGGAAGGAAAATCTCCTTATTCAGAGTATGTCTGTCAGTAAGAACAACATGCAGCCCCTTCCATGATAAAAGCAGTGCAGTATACTCAGCCTATCGCTAATAGCTGGCCAATCACCCAGGAAATGGTGCCATATAGGGAACTCAGTGTTGTTCTCTGCTGCAGGCAAACTGGACACTCACTGGTGGCCATTGCCAGGTTATCTTTGGTGAGTGAAAGTACATGTTACTCACCCTATGTACAAGTCCTCTGGGGGCACTAGTTTTTTAGATCCCTCCAGGAATTTTCTTTTTCTATTTTTCTTGGTTTTGACAGTCCTAGTGGCTTCCACTTGACTTCTACTACCATAATAGCACTCACTCCACAGTTCAAGGGACCATTGTGGGGGGATTCTGTCAGCTTCTAAGTATATATATTCCAATTATATATTCTAGAACTGTGGAAACAAACACAAGAGGGGTTCAGGGACCCACTGGGCCCACTGTGAGATGTATCTGAGCTAAAGCTCCATTGATAACCTGATTTCCATAAATCCCTACTCTGGTGGAACATAGTGGCATTTTATGTCTTCTTAAATTAGTGTCCGTTCAGAGTCAATGTCCAGTAGTCCCTGAAAGGTCTGATTATTTCCTTTTCTCCAATTCTCAGTTACCCTGCTAAAAGGACATAGGTCCCTTTGGAGAAGGCTGGGGCAAAAATTAATAGTTATACATTTTTGATAGTGTATCAGAGTCCTCCTTCAGTGGGACCCAGCCTCCCTTTCATTTGTGGGGGTTTCTGTGCCTATAAGCTCTCTTTAGGAATTGATTGAGGGGTGTGACTTTCTGTTTTTATGATTCAGTTTAGACTTTTTCCACTTGATCTGGAACTTTTCTGTTTATACACATCAAGTAAGACTTTACTAGGCTTCTTATTTCTTTCACTTCTAGGAATAGCATGATTAGCTAATTTCATAGGTCTATATGACAGATTATTCTGATTGCTGCTTTGACAATGCTGTCCATTATGGTAACCATGCCCCCCTTGCCTGTAGCTATTGAATGCCACCACTTTACCCCTGCCGACTGGTATCCAATTACTTCCATTGCATTTAGGTTTCTCAATTCAGTGTCTGCCATTCCCACTGTAGGATTGGGCTTATAGAGTAGAACAATCATGGAGCTCTTCAAGGATGCTCAGGCTTCCCTCATAACCTCATAAATTTATTTCTCACAGCATTGGTTAAAGCTATGTCTTCTGGTCCCTCCCGGTGTGGGTTGTGCTGTGCTGTGCTTAGTCACTCAGTCATGTCTGACTCTTTGCGACCTCATGGATTGTAGCTCACCAAGCTCCTCTGTCCATGGGGATTCTCCAGGCAAGAATACTGGAGTGGGTTGCCAAGCCCTCCTCCAGGGAATCTTCTCAACCCAGGGATCAAATCCAGGTCTCTGGCATTGCAGGCAGATTCTTAACCACCTGAGCAACCAGGGAAGCCCCCAGTGTGAATTCAGTTCAGTTCAGTCGCTCAGTCGTGTCCAACTCTTTGCAACCCCATGAATTGCAGCACGCCAGGCCCCTGTTCATCACCAGTGTGAATTAGTAGTTCTTAAATAATTAATCCATTTAAACATTCCAGTCTCCCTAAGCCTTTGAATCCCTTTCTCTACTTTAAACCAAGATACGTCCTATATATCCACTAAATTCACCTTTTCATCCATCAGCTAACCATCCAAACCTTTAGAGCTTTTACTAATTTCCCAATCTGGAACATTAAATGCAAATTTTCTGCTTAGTGAGCTCATGTGAATAAATTCAACCTGATCCAAGTTTATCTTCCTTCCTCTATTATCTCAGAGTCTCTGAATCCATTCCCACACATTTCCCTGGATTTTCGTTTGTATAAATCAGAAAACTCAAGTAATTCTTCTGGAGTGTATTGTACCTCCTCATGGGTGACACTGAGTACCTAACTTTTAGCAGGTCCACTGAGATATTAGTCTTGTAGGTATAGAAGCAAATAAGGATGGTGGGGGTGGGTTCTGAAGAGAATCAGCATTGTTTTACATAACAACTGCCTCAGGGAAAGCCATTATACTTTCTTCAGGCAGTTCAGGGTTCATTTCCTCAGGCAGAAGTGGAAAGGCCAGTAAGACTGGGGGTAGAGAGGCTGACACCACGGGGAGTGGAGGGGGAGGGCAGGGGTGGTGGTGGATGCTGCTGCCACTGTGGGTAGAGAGGCTGTTTCTGTGGGGGTTGGGAGGCTACTTCTGCTAGAGTGGGGAGACCACTTCTACTGGGTGTGAGGAGGTCTCATCACAGACACACACAGAAATGTTTAACCAGATATTCTGGGTATCCCTCGGTCCATTCAAGTTGATACATAAAATTCACCAAAATTGTAAATCAGCTATCAGTTCACTTCAGTCGCTCAGTCGTGTCCAACTCTTTGCGACCCCATGAACAGCAACATGCCAGGCCTCCCTGTCCATCACCAGCTCCCGGAGTTTACCCAAACTCATGTCCATTGAGTCGGTGATGCCATCCAACCATCTTATCCTCTGTCATCCCCTTCTTCTCCTGCCCTCAATCTTTCCCAGCATCGGGGTCTTCTCAAATGAGTCAGCTCTTCCTATCAGGTGGCCAAAGTATAGGAGTCTCAGCTTCAGCAACAGTCCTCACAACGAATACCCAGGACTGATCTCCTTTAGGATGCACTGGTTGGATCTCCTTGCAGTCCAAGGGACTCTCAAGAGTCTTCTCCAACACCACAGTTCAAAAGCATCAATTCTTTTGCACTCAGCTTTCTTTATACTCCAACTCTCACATCCATACATGACCACAGGAAAAAATATAGCCTTGACTAGACAGACCTTTGTTGACAAAGTAATGTCTGCTTTTGAATATGCTGTCTAGATTTGTCATAACTTTCCTTCCAAGGAGTAAGCATCTTTTAGTTTCATGGCTGCAACACTATCTGCAGTGATTTCGGAGCTCCAAAAAGTAAAGTCAGCCACTGTTTCCACTGTTTCCCCAACTATTTGCCATGAAGTGATGGGACCAGATGCCATGATCTTAGTTTTCTGAATGTTGAGCTTTAAGCCAACTTTTTCACTCTCCTCTTTTACTTTCATCAAGAGGCTCTTTAGTTCTTCTTCACTTTCTGCCATAAGGGTGGTGTCATCTGCATATCTGAGGTTATTGGTATTTCTCATGGCAATCTTGATTCCAGCTTGTGCTTCTCCCAGCCCAGCATTTCTCATGATGTACTCTAAGCAGGGTGACAATATACAGCCTTGTCTTACTCCTTTTCCTATTTGGAACCAGTCTGTTGTTCCATGTCCAATTCTAACTGTTGCTTCCTGACCTGCATATAGGTTTCTCAAGAGGCAGTTCAGGTGGTCTGATATTCCCATCTCTTTCAGAATTTTCCACAGTTTATTGTGATCCACACAGTCAAAGTCTTTGACTAGTCAATAAAGCAGAAATAGATGTTTTTCTTCAGTTTAAAAAGGTAACAGAAATTACGATTCCAAATATCTTCCATAATTTCTTCCTTTGACCTTTTAATTTTTGTTAGGCATATTATCCATTTACATTGCCAATTACTATAATTTTATCTTCTCTTCTTGGATAAAAAAAAAAACATAAATTACTTGACCTTAAATATGTATTTTCTTTAAGGATTCCTGCAGGTTCTTTCATACCTGAGTCACAATTACAAGAGCTGACTTTTAAATTTTGATCTACTGACTGTAGAAAATATTTCAAACCATGCTTGTGTGTACTGTTACTTCTCAGTACAATTTTTTTATGTTGACAATATTCTTTGTCAAAATTTTCATAATATTAATACAACAGTAGCTTGATTAGGTACAAGATTCTTGAGTCATACATCTTGGCTCTCTCTACCTTCCCATTCCACTGTAGTTTTATTTTGGCAATGGGTTTTTTCTGTGAAGTTCTGAAGCCAGTCTCAAGTTCAGGTGATTTTTATTGCCTGGATATTTAGGAGGATACATGCTTTGTATTTAAGCTTCAGCAAATTATGAAGAATACATCTAAGCTTAATCAGCCTTCACATTTTCAAATAGACTTTATATTTAGAACAGTTTTAGATTATAGAAAAACTGAGGAGATTGTACAAAGAGTTACCATGTATCCCACACACAATTTCCTTACTATTAACAACTTGCCCCATTGTGGTCCATTACTTATATTTACTTAATTAATATTATATACATACATATACATATATATATATATATATAATTATTAACTAAACTCCATTCTTCATTCAGACTTCTTTCAGTCAGTTCAGTCACTCAGTCGTGTCCGACTCTGCGATACCATGAATTGCAGCACACCAGGCCTCCAGGCTGGAAGAAGCACAAGCTGTAATCAAGATTGCCAGGAGAAATATCAATAACCTCAGATATGCAGATGACACCACCCTTATGGCAGAAAGTGAAGAACTAAAGAGCCTCTTGATGAAAATGAAAGAGGAGAGTGAAAAAGTTGGCTTAAAGCTCAACATTCAGAAAACGAAGATCATGGCATCTGGTCCCATCACTTCATGGGAAATAGATGGGGAAACAGTGGAAACAGTGTCAGACTTTATTTTGGGGGGCTCCAAAATCACTGCAGATGGTGACTGCAGCCATGAAATTGAAAGACGCTTACTCCTTGGAAGGAAAGTTATGACCAACCTAGATAGCAAATTGAAAAGCAGAGACATTACTTTTGCCAGCTCCCAGAGTTCACTCAAACTCATGTCCATCGAGTCAGTGATGCCATCCAGCCATCACATCCTCTGTTGTCCCCTTCTCTTCCTGCCCCCAATTCCTCCTAGCATCAGGGTCTTTTCCAATGAGTCAACTCTTCACATCAGCTGGCCAAAGTATTGGAGTTTCAGCTTTAGCATCAGTCCTTCCAATGAACACCCAGGACTGATCTCCTTTAGGATGGGCTGGTTGGATCTCCTTGCAGTCCAAGGGACTCTCAAGAGTCTTCTCCAACACCACAGTTCAAAAGCATCAATTCTTCGGCACTCAGCTTTCTTCACAGTCCAACTCTTACATCCATACATGACCACTGGAAAAACCATAGCCTTGACTAGATGGACCTTTGTTGGCAAAGTAATGTCTCTGCTTTTCAATATGCTGTCTAGGTTGGTCATAACTTTCCTTCCAAGGAGCAAGCATCTTTCAATTTCATGGCTGCAGTCACCATCTGCAGTGATTTTAGAGCCCCAAAAATAAAGTCTGCCACTGTTTCCCTATCTATTTCCCATGAAGTGATGGGACCAGATGCCATGATCTTTGCTTTCTGAATGTTGAGCTTTAAGCCAACTTTTTCACTCTCCACTTTCACTTTCATCAAGAGGCTCTTTAGTTCTTCTTCACTTTCTGCCACAAGGGTGGTGTCATCTGCATATCTGAGGTTATTGATATTTCTCCTGGCAATCTTGATTCCAGCTTGTGCTTCTACCAGCCCAGCATTTCTCATGTACTCTGCATAGACGTTAAATAAGCAAGGTGACAATATACAGCCTTGACGTACTCCTTTTCCTATTTGGAACCAGTCTGTTGTTCCATGTCCAGTTCTAACTGTTGCTTCCAGACTTATTTAGCATTTACCTAATGTCTTTTTCCTGCTTCAGGACCTTATTCAAGAGGCTACAGTAAATTTAGTTTTGTCTCATTTGGCTTCTCTTGGCTGTGTCAAATTTTCGAATTTCCTTGTGTTGAAGAACTTTATAGTTTTGAGGAGGTCAGGTATTTTGTAGAATGTCTCTTAATTAGAATTAATGTGATGTCTTTCTCATGTTTAGACTGTGGTGATGTCTTGTTGCAAGGAAGACTACGAGGTACAGTGCCGTTTTCATTGCATCATATCAAGCGTACATACTATTAACATAATTTGTCACTGTTAATGTGACCTTGATAACTTGGCAGAGGTATTTTTCCTGATTCCTCCACTGTACAGGTACTTTTAAAAATCTTTCCATATTGTACTTTTTGGAAGGGACTCATTGTACACATCCTATACTTAGAGTGGTGAGTATTAGCTACTTTAATTTTTTGTTCAAATATTTTCCAACTTTGGCCCTTGGGAGCAATTTAAATTGTCTCCTGTGTCCCTCTGACATACTCTCATCAAAGTAGGCACTTCCTTTTGGAGAATCTATGTACTTTAAGAAACTATACGATGTTCTAGATTCATTTTCTGTATTTCTTCTAATAGTCTTAGACTCAGCTGTTTCTCCAAAAAGTCTTCATTTCTTTTATTAAAAAATGGTATGATAAATCAACACCTGGGCACTAAGTGTTTGATCTTACTTAGGTACCATTTATGCTAGGAACTTTCAAGTGACAGAGCAAGAAGATATGTGTATTAACCTGTGTATCTACATATATCTATAAATGTTTATCTATATAGCCTTCTGTGTGTATATTAAGCTGAATATGAGTTCACACTGATATCTCCAACTCTAATCCATTAGCACATGGATCATTCCAGCTTCCTGTTCATACCATATGAAAATTCCCACTTTAAAAGTGAAAAAATTGGCTCACAGCACATGTAATTCATGTATTAATTTATTCAGGGATACTATATTATAAAGCAGTACCTGTACCCCTCTGAGAAAAAAATGCACCCACTACAGTGGAGTGAATTTCATTTGCTTTTTCTTTCATACTCTACTCATTTTCAAACTACAATAAAATTGCAATCATTTCACATGCTAGCAAGATTATGCCCCAAATCCTTCAAGCCAGGTTTCAGCAGTATGTGAACTGAGAAATTTTGGATTACAAGTGGGATTTAGAAAAGGCAGAGGAACCAGAGGACAAATTGCTAACATCCATTGGATCATAGAAAAAGCAAGAGAATTCCAGAAAAACATCTATTTCTGCTTTGTTGACTACACTAAAGCCTTTGACTCTATGGATCACAACAAACTGTGGAAAATTCTTAAAGAGACGGGAATACCAGACCACCTTACCTGCCTCCTGGAAAACCTGTATGCAGGTTAAGAAGTAACAGTTAGAACTGGACATGGAACGATGAACTGGTTCAAAATTGGGAAAGGAGTACATCAAGGCTGTATACTGTCACCCTGCTTATTTAACTTATATGAAGAGTACATCATGCAGAATGATGGGCTAGATGAAGCACAAATTGGAATCAAGATTACCGGGAGAAATATCAATAACCTCAGATATGCAAATTATACCACACTAATGACAGAAAGCAAAGAAAAACTAAAGAGCCTATTGATTAAGGTAAAAGAGGGGAATGAAAAAGCTGACTTAAAAGTCAACATTCAAAAAGCTAAGATCATGATATCCAGTCCCATCACTTCATCACAAATCAGTTCAGTTCAGTTGCTCAGTCGTGTCCAACTCTGCAACACCATGGACTGCAGCATGCCAGGCCTCCCTATCCATCACCATCTCCCGGAGTCTACACAAACTCATGTCCATTGAGTCAGTGATGTCATGCAACCATCTCATCTTCTGTCATCCCCTTCTCCTCCCACCTTCAATCTTTCCCAGCATCAGGGTCTTTTCAAATGAGTCAGTTCTTCACATCAATGGCCAAAGTATCGGAATTTCAGCTTCAACATCAGTCCTTCCAATGAACACTCAGGACTGATCTCCTTTAGGATGGACTGGTAGGATCTCCTTGTAGTCCAATCATTGCAAATAGATGGGGAAAAAATAGAAATAGTGATATATTTTATTTTCTTGGGCTCCAAAATCACTGGATGGTAACTGCAGCCATGAAATTAAGACATTTGCTCCTTGGAAGAAAAGCTATGGTAATCCTAAACAGCATATTGAAAAGCAGAGACATCACATTGCTGACAAAGTCCCATATAGTCAAAGCTATGGTTTTTTGCAGTAGGATTTGAGAGCTGGACCATAAAGAAGAGTGAGTGCTGAAGAATTGATGCTTTTGAACTGTGGTTTTGGAGAAGACTCTTGAGAGTTCCTTGGACTGCAAGGAGATCAAACCAGTCAATCCTAAAGGAAATCAACCCTAAATATTCATTGGAAGGACTGATGCTGAAGCTGGAGCTCCAATACTTTGGCCACCTGATGTGAAGAGCTGATTCATTGGAAAAGACCTTGATGCTGGGAAAGATTGAGGGCAGGGGGAGAAGGAAGTGAAAGAGGATGAGATAGTTGGATGGCATCACTGACTCAGTGGACATAAGTTTGAGCAAACTCTGGGAAATAGTGAAGGACAGCAAAGCCTGGCATGCTACAGTCCATGAGGTCATAAAGGGTTACACGACTGAGAGACTGAACAACAACAGAGCCCCTAACATGTTAATCACAATTGTTTTAAATTGTTTAAGAGTCTGGGACTTATGCTTTCTTTGTAAACTAGTGGGGTTTTATTCCCTTGCCTTTCACATGCCTTATATCTTGGGTGAAAGCCAGATGTGATGCATTGAGTAATAGGAACTAAGATAAAGGATCTTCTGTGTGAGGTTCTATGTTAATCTGGCTAGGAGTCTGGCTATGTTTAATGATTTCTCAGGTTGTAAGTACTAGAGGTCTTAAATTCCTCCAGAGTCCTTGTTTTTCTCTCTCTAGTCTTTGGGTCTCTGTATGAATCCCTCTTTAAACAGGATCTCTGGCTTTCAGTTCTATTCATTGCAACCCACTATTACTATAATGCTGCTGCTAAGTTGCTTCAGTCATGTCCAACTCTGTGCGACCCCATAGATGGCAGCCCACCAGGCTCCCCTGTCCCTGGGATTCTCCAGGCAAGAGCACTGGAGTGGGGTGCCATTTCCTTCTCCAATGCATGAAGGTGAAAAATGAAAGTGAAGTCGCTCAGTCGTGTCCGACTCTTCACAACCCCATGGACTGCAGCCTACCAGGCTCCTCCATCCATGGGATTTTCCAGGCAAGAGTACTGGAGTGGGGTGCCATTGCCTTCTCTGATTACTGTACTAGTGCTCTGTAAATGTTAATAATGTGTGAGGGAGGGGAATCATTCTACAATCTTATTATCAAATAACAGTGTTTCATCTTTTGAAGCACTTCTTAGACATTTTTCTCCACACTTATGCAAGATATGAAGCCCCCAGGGGGCTAGAATTAGTTAATTGCCCTTCTCATGGGTTAGATAACGCTCTGGTAAAGACTTTTTTCCTTCGAGAGTTGGCCTTTTTATGGAGAACACTCATGGTATATTTCAAAATGGTTACTTTTCCCCTGTCCTTGACTGAAATGTGAGGGGATTTTTCTTGGATACTTCCATTGTGAGAACCCAGAGGAATACCTGGAAATAAAACCCACAAAATGTAGGAATACTCTTAGGACTGCACGATGAAAAGTTTCTCGCTCTCAAGTTAGTCCACACTTGGCCTTCAGTTATTTCCCAAAATTATCACTTTAGTTTTACCACCAAATTTTGACGCCAGTAGCCTCTTTTCTAGGTAGACTGATGTCTATATTTGCCTGTTTATCAGAGTTTGAATGACAGCTTTTCCTGTAATTTCAGTTATCTGAGGGCCCAAGAAAAGTAGTCGATTTTAGGTTTGTTCAACTTTTTCTTTTTTTGCTGTAAGAAGTAGAGATTTATTAGCTGAAAATGACCATCACTTTTTTTTACTGAAAAGCAATACCACTTGATTTGGAAAGTGAAGTCTTAATTTTTCTTCTACCACTTTTATGAATGCTTTTATATCTAGTTTTGTCAGGTATATAACTTATGTGTACTTTGGACATCTCAAATTAATTTGATCTCATCTTTTTCTCAAATATGCCTGATTCTCTCAGGTCTTTTAACTGTAGCACTGAATCTTTTTGTAGCAGAATATGCTGCAAATCTTTTTTAAAATTAGTTTGTTTACTTTAATTGGAGGCTAATAACTTTATAACATTGTAGTGGTTTTTGCTTTACATTGACATGAATCAGCCATGGGTGTACATATCCAGAAACCCCCTCCCACCTCCCTCCCCATCCCATCCCTCAGGGTTGTCCCAGTGTACTAGCTTTGAATGCCCTGTTTCATGCATCAAACTTGGACTGGTGATCTATTTCACATATGGTAATATACATGTTTCAATGATATTCTCTCAAATCATCCCACCCTCGCCTTTTCCCACAGAGTCCAAAAGTCTGTTCTTTATATCTGTGTCTCTTTTGCTGTCTCACATATAGGGTTATTGTTACCATCTTTCCAAATTCCATATAGATGTGCTAATATACTGTATTCATGTTTTCCTTTCTTATTTACTTCACTCTGTATAATAGGCTCCAGTTTCATCCACCTCATTAGAACTGATTCAATTGTGTTCTTTTCAATAGCTGAGTACAGTTGCACTCATCTCACATGCTAGTAAAGTAATGCTCAAAATTCTCCAAGCCAGGCTTCAGCAATACGTGAACCGTGAACTTCCTGATGTTCAAGCTGGTTTTAGAAAAGGCAGAGGAACCAGAGATCAAATTGCCAACATCCACTGGATCATCGCAAAAGCAAGAGAGTTCCAGAAAAACATCTATTTCAGCTTTATTGACTATGCCAAAGGCTTTGACTGTGTGGATCAAATAAACTGTGCAAAATTCTGAGAGAGATATGAATACCAGACCACCTGACCTGCCTCTTGAGAAACCGATTTGCAGGTCAGGAAGCAACAGTTAGAACTGGACATGGAACAACAGACTGGTTCCAAATAGGAAAAGGAGTACATCAAGGCTGTATATTGTCACCCTGCTTATTTAACTTATATGCAGAGTACATCATGAGACACGCTGAGCTGGAAGAAGCACAGACTGGAATCAAGATTTCTGGGAGAAATATCAATAACCTCAGATATGCAGATGACACCACCCTTATGGCAGAAAGGGAAGAGGAACTAAAAAGCCTCTTGATGAAAATGAAAGTGGAGAGTGAAAAAGTTGGCTTAAAGCTTAACATTCAGAAAATGAAGATCATGCATTTGATCCCATCACTTCATGGGAAATAGATAGGGAAACAGTGGAAACAGTGTCAGAATTTATTTTAGGGGGGCTCTAAAATCACTGCAGATGGTGACTACAGCCATGAAATTGAAAGATGCTTACTCCTTGGAAGAAAAGTTATGACCAACCTAGATAGCATATTCAAAAGCAGAGACATTACTTTGCCAACAAAGGTCTGTCTAGTCAAGGCTATGGTTTTTCCAATGGTCATGTATGGATGCTAGAGTTGGACTGTGAAGAAAGCTGAACACTGAAGAATTGATGCTTTTGAACTGTGGTGTTGGAGAAGACTCTTGAGAGTCTCTTGGACTGCAAGGAGATCCAACCAGTCCATTCTGGAGGAGATCAGCCCTGGGATTTCTTTGGAAGGACTGATGCTAAAGCTGAAACTCCAGTACTTTGGCCACCTCATGCGAAGTGTTGACTCATTGGAAAAGACTCTGATGCTGGGAGGGATTGGGGGCAGGAGGAGAAGGGGACGACAGAGGATGAGATGGCTGGATGGCATCACGGACTCGATGGACGTGAGTCTGAGTGAACTCCAGGAGTTGGTGATGGACAGGGAGGCCTGGCGTGCTGTGATTCATGGGATTGCAAAGAGTCGGACACGACTGAGCGACTGAACTGAACTGAACTGAATATTCCATTGTGTATATATGTACCACAGCTTTCTTATCCATTCGTCTGCCGATGGACATCTAGGTTGCTTCCATGTCCTAGCTGTTGTAAACAGTGCTGCGATGAACATTGGGGTACACGTGTCTTTTTCTCAGGTTTTCTCAGTGTGTATGCCCAGCAATATGTTAGGCAAATGCTAATAAGTATGAAAGGGGAAACTGACAGTAACACAATAATAATGGAAGACTTAATGCCCCACTCTCACCTATGGATAGATCAACCAAACAGAAAATTATCAAGGAAACATAAACTTTAAATGAGACAATGTACCAGTTAGACCTAATTGATATCTATGGAACATTTTACCCCAAAACAATGAATTTCACCTTTTTCTCAAGTGCATATGGAAGATTCTCCAGGACAGACCACATCCTGGGCTATAAATCTAGCCTTGGTAAATTAAAAAAAAAAAAACAAAACTGAAATCATTTCAAGTGTCTTTTCTGATCACAATGCGGTAAGATTAGATGTCAACTACAGGAAAAAATCTATTAGAAATACAAACACATGGAGGCTAAACAACACACTTCCGAATAACCAACAAATCACAGAAGAAATAGCAAAAGAAATCAAAATATGCATAGAAACAAATGAAAATGAAAACACAACAACCCAAAACCTATAGGATTCAGTAAAATCAGTTCTAAGGGGAAGGTTCAGAGCAGTACAAGCTTACCTCAAGAAACAAGAGAAAAATCAAATAAGTAACCAACTTTACACCTAAAGCAACTAGAAAAAGAAGAAATGAAGAACCCAGGGGTTAGTAGAAGGAAAAAAAATCAAAAAAATTAGGGCAGAAATGAATGAAAAAGAAACAAAGGAGACCATAGCAAAAATTAAAAAAAAAACTATACTGTAATTCTTGATGTATCAAATATAGATTTTATTTTTGATAGTTAATTGTTTTCTTCACATTTTCCATGAGAAAAGGATGATCACAAACCTCTTGTGTATATCTGTTTTTTACATCACTACTCTTATACATATATATACAAAATCCTATTAGTGTCCATGTTCTGTTTAATGACAAAGTATTTTTATATAAATATTCTATGATCAGTTTTCTCATGAAATTATTTTTTAAAGTATATTCTTTACATACTCTTGTTTACCCTGTTCCTTTCCTTAATTCCTCCCATTCCCTTTTAATTTCTGAGTACTAATCCATTGTAAAGATTTGTTACAATTTATCACATCTGTTGATCATTTATTTTGTTTCCAGTTTTGGGCTATTATAAATAAGTCTGCTATGAACTCTGTAGATGAGTCAGTGTGGACATATACTTTCATTTCTCATAGGTAAATACCTAGGAGTAGAATTCTACATCATATAGTAAGTATATGTTTAAGCCTAAAGAAACTGCCAAATGACTTTCAAAAATTGTTTTACCTGTTTACACTGCTATCAGTAATGAATGAGAGTATCAAATCGTTGTCAACACTTATTATTTGCAGTCTTTTAAATGTTAGCCATTTGAGTGAAAGTGCATTGGTATCATATTGTGGCATGAATTTGAATTTCCCTCTTTATAAATGATGGTGATAATTTTTAATGAGCTTATTCATCATTCATATGACTCCTTTGTGAAGGGTCTATTCAAACTGTTTGCCAATTTTCACTTGGACTGCTTGTCACCTTACTGACTTATAAAGGTTCTTTTTGATCTGAGTCTTCTGCCTAATATATGAATTCCTGGAGTAACTATTTCTGAAGCACATTTTTCACATGCTATTGTTTGCTTAAGTGTTCCTTTTCTTGCATAATTTACTTCTTGTCATGATCAAGATAAAAATGGAGAAGGGCAAAAGCAGTGAACAAAGCTAGCCAGAACTTCAATTTGAGGATGTTGTCATGGACTGTTTTTTGTCTTATAGTTATTTGTGTATCCATCCCCTCACTAAAGTGAGTTTTCTATGAGTAATTGTGACAAATTTTAAAAAAAAATTTCTCAAGCAAACCTCGTCCTGGCATCCATTTCATGCCAGTTGATTTTAGAAAGCAGTTAACTCAATAGCAGCCATTAAGCAATTAGAACTTTGACTTCAAATCCTACCTACAGTTTAAGATGACTCTTGCCATAAAAGAAATTCTACCATATGAATTTACTGTGGCTATCTATCATACCTACAAAAGTGTTAGGTAACAGAAATTGGCTTTAAAAAAAGCCATATTTTCAAGGAGATACTTGGCCATCTCTTAGGGGAAACCTCTTAACATAAATTATTGTGATATAAAAAAATCTTTCTAGCTTTCTACATATCACTAAACAAGTTATCTAAATTTGATATCATATTCAAAGAATCTAATAGATATTTCAATAAATAATGATAATGGTGATGATGGTGATAATAAATACTACCAATTGAACTACTCATACCACCTGATTAGAGAAAGTGATTGTAGAATCCAGTTGGAATGTTAAACTTAATGGTAATTCAGAATATAGTCATAGCATTTATACTAAATTTAACAACTCACATATAGTCAATTTGCTTCTCTGAAATGTCAGGACAATTTTTTTCAATTAGCTATTACATTTATATATACATAAGAAAGGAATCTGCTTTTGAACTCAAAACTTTGTAAGAAAATATTCTGTAAACTACTCTTCATCCCAATATTCATAATAATCCACTGCAAATTATGGTTCAGTATCACCCCAAATGGCAAAGCTAGAGAACATAATGCAATGGGAAGAGGGACGAGGTTTCTGTTTGTTACAAAAATAAGTGCTTTAGCACTACGATAGTGATGGGAACATTTCTTAAAGGCCAGTAAATATGAACTGGCCATAATTTCCACACTGTGTCAACTAGCAAAATAACATGATTTCCAGGAGAAATATGCTGGCAGAATTGAATCAGCTTCTTGCAGGCCCTTACTCCTCTATTGTATTACAAGAACTGATATCATGTTGCCTTCCAAATACTCTCATCTAAAGGGTTACAAAGAAAGCCAACAATCTCTTCCACACCTAATTCAAGACATACCAAGAGGGAAAATATTTAATTATCTCAGCAAGACTTTGCATATTCTCTGTGATACTTCACTCACACCCTCCTCCTTGCCTCAGTCACTTAACATGGTTTTGAAAACAAGCTAAATAATGAATGTGATCTTTACTGTAAAGTAAGCTGGATAAAAAGGCAGACCAGAGTTGATCAATTTGTTCCCCAAATAACATAATTACAAATAGTTATATGGAGCTTTGTGGACCAAAGATCAAGCAGAATCATCAAGCAAAAATTAAAGATCAAAGATTGTTAGCTGTTTCATTCAATGTATTGACATTGTAAAGACACAGCCTCAGTGGAAGGGTTTCGTTTTTGAAAACCAGAGTCTAGTATATGGTATATAATCAACAAATTATAGCTATTGCTATGAATAAAGTGAGGTTTAAGAGATTTATGATAGCTATCTGTATAAGTCCCAAACCCTCATTTATCCTCTCTCCAGTCCAAATCTTAGAAAGACTTCATTTAAGCATGCAAAAGAAATGTTCTTAATGCCTTGTATGTGCTACAAAATGTACTGGTCACTGGGGATGAAATAATGATATAATTTGCCCATTCAAGGAAATCAGCATATTATAATCTCCCTTTCACTTTTCTAAGAACAATACTAGGGTCAAACATACTATGCTTTTGGGATAGTAGGTGTGGTCGTGAGAAAGAAGCAGAGGTTTTCTAGATGAGGCAATAGGGATATAATGAGGAATTTTATATAGAAGAACTGTGGTGTTGGAGAAGACTCTTGAGAGTCCCTTGGACTGCAAGGAGATCCAACCAGTCAATCTTAAAGGAAATCAACCCTGAATATTCATTGGAAGGACTGATGCTGAAGTTGAAACTCTAATATTTGGCCACCTGATGTGAAGAACTGACTTATTGGAAAAGACTTGGATGCTAGGAAAGATTGAAGGCAGGAGGAGAAAGCGACAGAGGATGAGATGGTTGGCTGGCATCACCGACTCAATGGACATGAGTTTCAGCAAGCTACAGGAGTTGGTGATAGACAAGGAAGCCTGGCGTGCTGCAGTCCATGGGGTCTCAAAGCGTCAGACACATCTGAATGACTGAACTGAACTGATGTAGAAGAAAATGATCATATCTGTGTTTTAGGAAGATCACTCCATTATCACAATGGGGTATGAATTGGTGAGGGTTATACAATAGGCAGGAAAGGGTATTGCAAAGCTTCAGAAAAGAGTTCTTATTGACACAGTCTAAGGAAATGGTGCTGGGAATGTATATATAGGGAGAAAAATAAAATAAGGATATTTAGGAGGCAGAATTCAAGGATTTCAATTAAGTGGATGCACAGAATTTGGGAGCGGCTTCTTAGTTTCTGAAAGGTGGACTTCAGAAACTTTTCTCTGAGCTAGTCCGATAACACATCTAATCAAGATTATTTCTTTGAAGAGGGCAGACTTAGGGGTAATGATAAATGTCAATGTTAACATTCATCTTCCTTTATTGACCAATTAAAGAGCATTCATAAATAGGTTCAGGTAAATTGATAAGATATAGTTTCCTTTTTCGATATTGGATACTATAATTCTTCCATTTACATGTATTATATTGGTCTCTGCTTATTTGGACAGATTTTTATTTGTCTGGAATTTACTTTAGCTTTCATGAGGATTGATTTTCCCAATATTTTGAGATTTGATGATCAAGGGTCCCCCTTTCCCACCTCCATATATATTTAGGAAATTTGGGATCAATAGGATGTGTTAATAATTTGTTAGAAAAGGGTGCTTTCACCATCCTGCCTATTAGCACTCCATTTCCTGTTTTATTGTTGGAATAATTACACCTCTAAAGGAAGCATAATGGAGGGAAGCATGAAAAGTGTACATGGCAAAGGAAATAAAATATATTTAATAATCTTAGGTCCTTCCCTAGTAAAGACACATTACTACTACTGATGCAGCTTCAGGTAAATTTTTCAAAAAACAGAATATTTCCTAGTACTAAGTGTGCACCAGCATCTTGGATTAACATATGACAAAAAACATATGCATTGCTCACTGCTCAGTGAAAACTTATGGGGCCTCTTGTATCACTAAAGGACAAGTCATGATTATAAGCTTAAATTAGTAGTGCTCATTAATTAGTGCATTTCTAAAAGAAACAGTGAAAATGTTCAGTGTAGGAAAAATTGTGAATAGTAGCCTTGAGGGAGATTCAGTTTGTAAGTTTGCAGAAGGATAGTTAGCATGAAGCAGAGAAATCAGCTTTAATCTGGGAGAGAAATGGAGCTCATAGGTTTGATAGGAAGGCTGCCATGGTTTCTATTGGAATACCACACACACAAAAAAAAATCTGTCCCTTCAAAGGTCCGTTCCAGTCTGGATATTCTTTGTATCTGAAGTTCTAGAATGGGGCTCTAGAAACAAACTCTAGAAATAAAGTTGATACATTTCAACATTTTGTCAGGCCTTGTAACTACCCTATGACATGGGGAATATCTCTATCCGTTTCATAGATGAGAAAACCAAAATGAAAAGAGAGGTGAAATCCAGGGTCTTACATTTAGTAACTGTTATAATAAGGTTGTTTGATTTCCAAGTCTGTGTTTTTAAACAGTATACCACACTGTATAAAATGCCACGGAGAAATTTCATATATACGTCAGCATTTAACCCAGAGGGATGGGATGGGGAGGGAGGTGGGAGGGGGATTCAGGATGGGGAACATGTGTACACTCATGGTGGATTTATGTTGATGCATGGCAAAACCAATACAATATTGTAATTAGCCTCCAGTTAAAATAGATAAATTTATATTAAAAAATAAATAAATAAAACAATAAAAAAAGAGTGATTCTCTCATTTTTTAGCACAATATGAGGAAAAGGAGAAAGGTGGTTTAACTCTAAATTACATTTCAGTGGTGAAAACTGAGGCATTTGTTAATCCATTCAATAAACAACTTTGGGATCCTACTCTGTACCAGTTGCGGGGTGCGGGGGCGGGGCTTGAGAATACAAATTTTTACAGAGCATACCATTTATCAGGTAAGATAACCTAGGAATTGTCATTTTCTACCTTTTACTCCAATCTTATTCTCCCTTTCTGCAGTATAAGTATTATACTAGTGAACATTTTAGTTTGTATGACATATGTGATTTAAAGATGGAATCATTAGGAAAGGGCTCAAAATCTTAGAGGGCCTTGAATTTTAAACTAAGGAATGTAAATTGTATCCTGAGGCCAATGCAGAGTGATTGAAGAGATTTGAGAAAAAGTGAAACATTGAGTTTGGTATTTAGTTTAGCTTGCTTTTGTTTGACTTTATATATCAGTTTGACTAAGTGTATGAGGCTGGAAGTGGATAGAAAAAACAGGAAATGTATGAGGCTATTGCACGGATAAAGTGATGTGAACCTGGAGCAGATAGTAGCAAAAGTGGAAGGTAAGGTTAGATGTGGAAGAATGGTAAAGATATTAAAGCTCTTTTAAGATATTACCTATTCTAATACAGCCTGTGTGCTGAAAAAACATGATGGATTCTGAAGTTTGGCACAACCAGTTTTGTTCTCCTAACTGTCAGTTATATAACTTTGTCCTAGTTATCCAAAATCTCATACATCTAACATGGAGATGATTATGTATATTTTATCTTTAATTTTTTACAAAACACCTGCAAAATACTGGGTATATAGGAGATTTTCAAAAAGCATCAATTTCTGTCTCCCTTCCCTAACCTTTATCTTTTCATTCCAGAGATAATAACACAAGAAATAGAGTATTACTATTATTATCTATGTTTTTAATAGTAAGTGTCATAGAAATTTAGAGGTAAGAGAACTCTAAGGGACAGAGTAATCATTCAATGATGCATCTAATCCAAGAAACAGTTTTAAATATTCAATATTTATAGACAGTTTTCCTGGTGCTGTCGATACAGTAGAAGCTTGGGAAAATATTACTGAATAAAAGTTATGGTACTGGACCTTGTAGGACATGGAAGATGAGAATTGTTAGGGAAGGAAGAATATTCTTTGCTGGGGTATAAAAAGTATTAAACTAAGGGAGATATGGATAGGGAAATGGGAGACTAGAAAGAAAAATGCCGAATACTTTAGCATTTTGGTAGATAAAATGAAATCAGCTCCTAGAAAAATAGCATGCCTGAGTGCTCAGCCGCTCAGTCATATCAGACTCTGTGACCCCATGGACCATAGCCCACCAGGCTCCTCTGTCTATGGGATTTTTCCAGGCAAAAATACTGGAATGGGTTGCCATATCCTTCTCCAGGGGATCTTCCCCACCCAGGGAACAAACCCATTTCTCCTGCATTGCAGGTGAATTTTTTACCGCTGAGCCACCAGGCAAGCCCCAGAAAAATAGCATATATTAGGCAAAAGAAAAAAAAAGAAGCAGAATCAACATTGACAAGTTTTCCAGCTGAGATGAGTGGATTATAATTTATTTTCCCTGTGCAACCAAGAAAACGAGGTAAAGTCACCAGTTAGAGGAAAAGTTAATGAATTTATCACTGTATATATCAAAAATGAGATATTTTAAATTCCAATTCAACTTGATAAACTAGTAACACATTTTTGCTAAACTTTTTACTAAGTTCTCATCAAGATGGTCACAAAATATATAAAGATACAAAAACTGACAACCAATATCTTTTACAATGTAAAGGTGGACCATATGGAGTAAAATATAAACTATCTGAATCAACTTTGCCAGAGTTCTGGAAAATAAAGTTTTATTGCCATCTTGTACATATTCAATCAAGAAAAAGCCATCTTTAAAATGGCAAGAAATTTTGTGACATTTTCACTAGCCTTTGCCCCACGCCCTACCTGGCATGACAGTCATTTTGGTCTTCAAGCTCTACCAGCCTGGTTCTCCATTCCCTCCCCAGAGCTGAGCTGGAAAAGCAGACCTAACCTATACATTGTTCTGAATATCTATTCTAACCTATCTGAGGGATACCCGAAAGGCTGATGTGTGGTGCTAGACTCTGTTTTGCCTACATCAGAACTCAGACAGGAAAAGCCGTGAGCACTGTCCACAAAAGCTGTAAGGTAAACTAAAGACCCCCAGATGCTGGGAACAAGGGATTACTGTAAATACATAATACAGATCATTCAAGGCAGGGAAGAGAAGCCACATATATGCTCAGATACTATGCATCCTGAGAAAAGATCTGACAAGGCCTTAAGCTTTTACCTAAGGCAGATCCATAAGCCCAGAGCAAGCTTAGCTGAAAGAGTGCACCAGAAGAAAGACATCCCTGGTGTACAGTGGCTAAGACTACACTCCCAATGCAGGGGGCCCAGGTTCGATCCCTAGTCAGGGAGCTGGATCCTGCACGCTGCAACCAACACCTGACAAAGATCAAAGATCCTGGGTGCTGCAACTAAGACCTGGTACAGCTAAATGAATAAATATTTAAAAACAAGAAAAATTGAGTGCACCAGCACAGAACCAATCTACAAAGATTGCAAGAGGTTGTTTTTCTTCTTTTTGTTTGTCTCCTTTCTTTTTTGTTTTTTTTCTTCTTTTCTTTTTTTCTTCTTTCATTTCTTCTTTTCTTCTTTTTTGTTTTTAAATTTTGATGTATTGTTTGTTTAATCTCCTGCCACTCAAGGAGATTGAACAAACTGAAGAAAGTTTATACAACTTCTGAACTGTATCTATATTAACCAGTCTGCTATGGTTTTCTAAGACCTAACATACTGCCCTCACAACATTTTAAGTGCCAATTGATTCCATAAGTGAATTCTATCAAACTTTCAAGAGGCAGAAAATCCTAATGCAATTACATTTTAAGAGAACAGAGAAAAATAGAAAAAGCATTCAAGTTATATTTTCATTTTTATCCATATCTATAAAATATAGAATTTAAAGGATAAATTAATTTGCAATATGAATATTGATGCAGAAATCATGAATAAAAGCAAATATAATTCAAAAACTGTAGTAAAATAATAATTGACTGAAACTAAGTGATTTTCTTTGCACTACAGAGATATACATATGGCTCAACATTGGAAAATAGATTAATATAATTCACCATATTAAGCATAAAGAAAGGAAATGCATACTTATTTCAATAAATTCTAAAGAGTCATTCAGTTATAGCTAAACTTCATTCATGAGTAGAATGAAAAAGAGAAGGAAGGAAGGCAGAAAAGGAGGCAGGCAAGCAGATAAAAGGAAGAGTATCTGTAGTAAATATTAAAATATTTACTATTTTATTATATATATGTACTTTTATATATATATGTACTTACATAAAAATATACATATTCAGGCATAAAATGCATAATTATAAAATATGTCTATCATATTAAGCTTAATGGCAGAAGACTAGAATTGCTTTGTATTAAAGATGAGAATTAGGCAGGAGGACAATTAGCATTATTATTACACTCATCACTCCTTACCCGGAGGGAGTAACTCCAGGACCCCTGCAGATACCAAAACCCATGGATGCTCAAGTCCTTATATAAATTACATTGTATTTGCATATAATCTAAGCACATCCTCTTGTGTGCATTAAATCATCTCTAGATTTCTTATAATGCCTAATGCAATGTGAATGGTATGTAAATACAATGTAAATCCTATGTAAATAGATGCCAGTATAGGGCAAACCCAAATTTTGCTTCTTGACACTTTCTGGAAATTTTTTTTTTAATATATTTGATCCATGGTTCTTTGAATACACAGATGCAGAAGGCCAATTATACTTAAATGTTTCCTGAAACTTTGGCTAATTATTAAGAGAAGAAATAAGTGACAGAAATGGTATAAAAGAATAAATTGGATATGACCATCTATAAGTGTGTAATTGTGTTCTTGGGCTACACAATTATTATGGATTGAATTGTGTTCCTTCAAAACTCATATATTCAAGCCCTAACTCTGACCCCATGCGTCTCTATTTGGGCACAGGACCTTTAAAGGAGTAATTAAGAGACCTTGGTTCAATCCTTGGGTTGGGAAGATCCCATGGAGAAGGAAATGGCAAACCACTCCAGTATTCTTGACTGCAAAAGCCCATGAATAGAGGAGCCTGGCTGGTAACAGTCCATAGGGTCGCAAAGAGTCGGACTTGACTTAGCAAGTAAACTAAATCTGAATGATGTCTTTATAAGAAACGGAAGAGAAACCAGGATAACTATGAGGTTTAGAATGTATATGAAAGTGTTAGTTACTCGGTCATATCCAACTCTTTGGACTGTAGCCTGCCAGGCTGCTCTGTCCATGGAATTTTCCAGGCAAGAATTAGTATGTATCAGTTTATGGATTTTGCCAAATTTGTAGATTTGTATATTTCATCAAATTTATCCAATTTTTAAAGACTTAAAAAAAATTATCCCTGCCCCTTAGTCTCTCTCCTCTCCTCCTTAAACTCTCATAATTTGAATGTTAGTAAGTTGGATGGTGTCCCACAGGTCTCACAGAGTGGTACATTTGGTACAACTGATGAACCTACATTGAAACCTGATAATCACCCGAAGTCCATAGTTTACTTTAGGGACCACTCTCGGTGTAGCACATTCTATGGGTTTAGACAAATGTATGATGGTATGTATCCACCATTATCGTATCACACAGGGTATTTCACTGCCCTAAGAACCTTCTGTGCTCCACCTGTTTATCCATCACAACCCTCTATGCCATGGCAACAATAGATCTTTTAACTGTCTCCATAATTTTGTCTTTTTCTGAATGGCATACAGGTGGAATCATACAGTATGTACACTTCTCAGATGTTTCTTTCACATAGTAATAAATAAATAATAAAGTTCCCCCATGTGTTCTCATGGCTTAATACCTCATTTCTTTTCAGTGCTGAATAATATTCCATTGTCCAGATATATGAGAATTTATTTATTCATTCACCTACTGAAGGACATTTTGGTTGACCATGTTTTGACAATCGTCAATAAAACTGCTGCAAACATCCATGTGAAGGTTTTCGTGTAGACATATGTTTTCAACTCCTTTGGGTAAATACCAATGAACATGATTACTGGATTTTATGATAAAAGTGTGTTTGAAAAGTGAAAGTGTTCATTGCTCAGTCATGTCCGACTGTTTACAATCTCATGGACTGTAGCCCACCAGCCTCCTCTGTCCATGGGATTCTCCAGGCAAGAATAATGGAGTGGGTAACTATTCCCTTCTCCAGATCTCCCCAATCCAGGGATCCAACCAGGGTCTCCTGCATTGCAGGCAGATTAGTCTTGTAAGAAACTACCAAACTGTCTTCAAAATGACTCTATCATTTTGCATTCCCAGCAGCAATGAATGAGAGTTCCTGTCAGTCCACATCCTGGCCAGCATTTGGTGTTGTCAGTGTTCTGGCATTTGGCCATTCTCATAGGTGTGTGCTGGTTGTTTTAATTTGTATTTCCACGATGAACTATGATATGGAGCATCTCCACATATGCTTATTTGCGATCTATATATCTTGAATGGTGAGGTGTCTGGTAAAATATTTGGCCTGTTTTTAAACAGGTTGTTTATTTTCTTATTGATGAGCCTTAGAGTTTCTTCAATAGTCCTTTATCAGAAGTGTCATTTGCAATTATTTTCTCCTAGTTGTGGCTTTCTTCTCATTCTTTTGACCTATCTTTCACAAAGTAGAAGTTTTCACAGAGCAGAAGATGTCCAGCTTATTGATAATTTCTTTCCATGCTTTTGGTGTTATACCTAGGAAACTCACCAATATACACATACAAATTTTACCCTATTTTTTCAGAAGTTTGATATTTTTGTTTTAAATTTAAGTATCTGCTCCATTTTGATCTAAAGTTCATGCAGGGTGTAAGGTCTCTGACTGGATTCCTTTTATTACATGTGGACATACAGCTGTTCTAGCATCATATGTTGAAAAGGATATCTTTGCCCCACTGCATTGCTTTTGCCACTTTGTCAAAAGCCAATTGAGGATATCTACGTGTGTCTATGTCTGGACTCCATTGACCCACTTTTCAATTATTTCAACTATATCACACTGTCTTGATTACTGTAGATAATAAGACTTCAGGTCAGGTGGTGTCAATCTTCCACCTTTGCTATTCTCCTTCAATATTGTGTTGACTACTGTCTTTTGCTTTTCCAAATAAACAATAGGATCAGTTTGTATGTAGCCACAAAATAACTTGACTCTGACCAGGATTATTTTGGATACATAGATCAAGTTGGGAAGAACTGACATCTTTACCTTATTGAGTCTTCCTATTCATTAAAATGTAGTCCCTCCCCATTATTTTAGTTCTTTGATTCTGTTTATCATAGTTTCCTTCATATAGGTATTATATACTATATATTTTTGTTACATTTATACTTAAGTATTTTATTTTGGTGGTAAATTATTTGGGGTAATTTGGGGGTAAATTAAAAATAAATTTAAAAAATTGGGGGTAAATTAAAACATAAATTATTTTATGTTTTTAATTTCAAATTCCATTTTTAATTGCTAGAATGTAGAAAAGCTACTGATTTTGAATTAATAACATGACCTCCTGCAACCATTTTATAATTGCTAATTAATTCCAGGAGTTTTTTTGTTGATTCTTTTGAATTTTCTACAAGATCATGATTTTTCCAAAGTTATCTTCTTTCATATTTTCATATTTTCCTCTACCATGTGTTATGACTAGTTTCCAAGTATTAATTCCCAATTAATAAATTATTTTATCACCTTTGTCAAGTATAGAGCTAGTTCCTTTTATTGTCTCTTTTTTTTTCTCCTGCCTATAGAAGGCAGGAGAATCAAGATGCCAGAGTAAGAAAACATGGAGCTCACCTCTCCCTACAAACACATCAAAAATAATCTGCAGGTGGAATATGTCTCACTGAAAAATATCTGGAAACTGGCAGGAAGACTGCTACACAATCAAGACTATAGGAAAAATCCATATGTAATTGTGTAAGAAGGGAAGAGAAGCGATCAGGTTGGGACCTATGCTCCTGGGAGGGGACTCAGAAGAAAAGGGAGACATACTATATGGGTGGGCATCCATCCTGGGAAGTAAGCAGATCAAGCCACAGACTCAGCAGCCCAGTCCTGGGCTCCTACATGGGGAAGACAAGCCCAGTGACTGGTTGGAAAACAGCTGGGACAAAGAGAAGGGCTAGAGAAGCTCAGATTCCACTCCTGAGGAGCCCGCACACCCTGGCTAGCCATGTTGCAAGGTGGAGAAAGCAGCTGTCAGGTCCCTTATAAGCATCTTGCCACATGCTCTAGCCTGAGCTGAGCAATGGTGCAGCACTGGATCTGGAGCAGCCATGACCTAGAAAAAAACTTGACCAGGGAATGCGAAGGTGATCAGTTTCAAAGCAGAGTCCAAGTGGGGCAGCATTGGCCAGTGTCAGTACATAATCAAGTGGGACCTCAGAAGCTGTTCAGATCTCTGTCAGTAGCCAGTTCACCATGGGTCACTCTTAATGTATGGAGAGAAACCACAAGGGACCCACCTATCTTGGGAGCGAATCCACAACACGGCAGAAGCAACAGAGGCTGAGAACAGTGATCAGTTGCAAGAGACAAAGGGGAGTTCCCCCTGAGGGAGGGTGGAAAGAGAGATGCCCAAATAGCGGCCAGGTTTTCTGCCCCACTGCATTCCATAGCCTGAGCTGAGGAAGCGTTCCAGCCTCACTCAGTCCATGACCAGGGAAACTACTCAACCGCGGGACACAGTGACAGCATGGCCTGGAGCAGAGCCTGATGGGGTAGTGGTGGCCACTGTTGGTGCTTACTCAAGAGGGGCCTCAGAAGCCACCCAGATTACTCATAAGCAGCCACTCCACCACAGCGAACCTCCTGATATATGCCAAGAGCACACGTGTGCCCCGCCAGCCCTGCAGAGTAGTATCACAGAACAGCAGAGGCAAGGGAAAGCACTTGTTAGTGACAGACAAAGGAGAATCGCATCTGAATCTTTGTCTGAGTACAGCCATGGAAACCTATGCAGGTAGTACATTGAACCTCTGTTGGAACATGTCCCTACTTCCTTCAGCACTGCCCTCTTCTGGGGCGAAGGTATGGGTACAAAGAGAAAGAAAATCACATACTTGAAAGGAACAGAGCTAGCTCAAGTCCAGCCCTCTGGGCTTCTGCTCTAGGAGTATGGGATCAGACTCGGCCCTTGACTGGGCAGTGATGGCTGCTAGCAGACAGGAGGTCTGCTCTCATACCAGTACCACCACTGCCTCTGGTACTGGCATCTCAAGCCCTAGCCCCTCCCAAGGTGAAAGCTGCCAACACTCCCTGAAGAAAGATATGACTTGAGTCCACATCAAATTCAGCTCTCCTATCAAAGGCACTGAGCATGTACTGTCTACATAGGGCTGCCCTCACAAAAGAGGCTTTTCAAACATTTAAAAACGTATAAATTGTCTTCAGTTTGTTGGCTGTATAAAACATATAGTAAGTTATAGTTAAACATTTTCAGTTCAGTTCAGTTGCTCAGTTGTGTCTGACTCTTTGCGACCCCATGGACTGCAGTATGCCAGGCTTCCTTATCCATTACCAACTCCTGGGGCTTGCTCAAATTCGTGTCTATCCAGTCATTGATGCATTCCAACCATCTCATCCTCTGTCGTCCCCTTCTCCTCCTACCTTCAATCTTTCTCAGCATCTAGGGGTCTTATCTAATGAGTCAGTTCTTTGCATCAGGTGGCCAAAGTATTGGAGCTTCAGCTTTAATTATCAGTCCAACCCTAATCAATATTCAGGGTTGATTTCCTTTAGGATTGACTGACTTGATCTCCTTGTAGTCCAAGGGACTCTTAAGAGTCTTCTTGAACACCACAGTTCAAAAGCATTAATACTTCCGTGCTCAGCTTTCTTTATGGTCCAACTCTCACATTCCTACATGATACTGGAAAAACCATAGCTTTGACTAGATGGACTTTTGTCCACTAAGTAATGTCTCTGCTTTTTAATATGCTGTGTAGGTTTGTCATAGCTTTTATTTCAAGGATGAAATGTTAAACATATTATTAAGACTTGGTGCAATTTTAATTTGCTCAATTATTTGAACTTTCTTCTATGTAAATTCATTTATTTCTCACCTTCTGAGTAGTTGTATTTCTTAGTGTTATCTATTCTTCTATACTTTGACATTTTATTTAGAAGGCTCGTCTTGAGTGGAATTTTTTTTTTTCTTTCTCCTTCACTCAGAATGACATCTTGTATCAGTGACTTGGGACTCATGAAGCTATGGTGATATAGAAAATATAACAATTCCAATATGTGTCAAACAGTTTTCATCTGACTTTTCAGATTCTCTTAGTCTCAACTGTTTTTAGGGTCTTTGGTCATTCATTCTAGCCAAAGCTGCCACTGAGTAACCAACTTCAAATGAAAACTGTCTGAATGTTCCTCACTTCATTACACCCTAGATCCTTTATTTCCTTTGCTAAGGATTCTTGACACAGAAA
The DNA here is from genome assembly GCF_023091745.1 of Budorcas taxicolor. Lineage (NCBI taxonomy): Eukaryota > Metazoa > Chordata > Mammalia > Artiodactyla > Bovidae > Budorcas > Budorcas taxicolor. The sequence goes on from NC_068935.1 coordinate 36,820,955, forward strand.
TTTACATTAGCACATGCTCCACCAAAGTGTTTGAATTAAAACTTCCAGGGTGAAACTTTAACCAGCAGGAGATCGGAGGTGGCATATAATTCTTTTCACTTTCTCTCCAAGATAGGTTTTCCTAAGAAGCAATTATTTGGTCTTCTCCAAGAAGGTTCTGTATGATTGAAACACTAGTTGTATTTAGTATCAAGTGGTAGCAGACTTGGTATCTCACCCTGACATAGATAAACCTCTCTTTATTGTGCTTTACTTAATTGCACTTTGGAGATACTGCATAGAAAAAAAAAAATTATAGGTTCATGGCTAACCTGTTTCAAGCAAGTCTACTGGCACCATTTTTCCTACAGTATTTGCTCACTTTGTGGTGTCTCTGCATCACATTTCAGAAATCTCACAATATTACAAACTTTTTCATGATTATTGTATTTTTATGGTAGTCTGTTATCAGTGATCTTTAATGTTACGACTATAACTTGCTAAAGGGTCAGATAATGGTTAGCAGTTTTTAGCAATAAAATATTTTTAAAATTAATGTATGTACACTGTTTTTTAGAAATAATGCTATTACATATTTGATAGACTACAATGTAGTATAAACATAACTTTCACATGCACTGGGAAGCCAAAACATTCAAGTGACTCACTGTATTGAAATATTTTCTTTCTTGCAGTGGTATGGAACCCAACCTTCAATATCACCAATTATGCCTGTAATTAATTTTATTTTTTGCTACCTTCTAGTCTTCTTTTTCTTTTATTTCTCCTCCTACAATTGTACTCCCTAGTTTACAAAAAAAAAAAAGCACTCTGCCTCACAATGTTTTCCGTGGAATCCTGGGTAAAACACAGTCACTAAGCTTGTAGTTGGCTAGTTAAGGTCCTCTTTTTCTGTGACTTTTCCTACTTACACCCACCACTCCAGTTGTTAAACTTTATAAAAGCTACTGTCCAGAAAAACAGTAACAGGATTTGGAGGGTGGGGTTCTTTTCATCATAGGGAGAATATCACTTCAGGTTCCTAGTTTCACTTAATGAACATTTCTGTAGCCCTACCAGCAATATTTTTGTCCTCCATGGTAATTGATCTCTGGGCCATTTCTACTTGCTTTCAACTGCAAAGCTCATTAGACCATGCTTTTATCCTTAGCTTACAACTGTGTATTTATTTTCAATTTCTGATCCATAGGAACCACTGGCTTGTTTTTCAGTGTCATTTTAAAGATATTTTAAGACACCATCTTTCATTGCTGCATTTACAGATGAGAGAGTCTAAGTCTAATCTGAAAATATCTTACTGAATGAAAACTACTAAACAGACATGCATGTGCCCATATTATTGACAAAGCTTACAATTTTCTCATGATTGATAAGGTGAAGAGTCTAAGAAATTTATTATTTTGAATAAATTCCAAGTTGTACATTCTCTGAATGCAATAACCGTCAACAATTTTTGGTTATATGTCTACAGAGAGCTGCCTATCTCTTCCTGAATTCTGTACTATTTCTTCATTAAGGACCTACTTTTAGTTGAAAGGTAAAAAAAAAAAAAAAAAAAAAAAAACCGCTTTATAGATGTAATTAAGTATCTTGACATGGGGAGGTTATCCTAGATTATGCCGATGGTCTCAATGTAATCAGAAGGGTCTTTATAAAGTTAGAATGGAAGATGTGACAACAGGATCTAGAGATTGGAGTGACATGACTGATGTACCATAAGGCAAGGAACCATCATCCTATAGAGGATGCGAGAAGCAAGGAAAGATTCTCCCTTCAAAGCCTTAAAGGTTATGAACTTGGTTTGGAGAACGAATATCTCTTATCCATACCTTTGTTTTTACTTTTAAGATTCATTGTGTTTACAATATCTGACCTCCAATCTATAAGAGCATAAGTGTGTGTTGTTTAAAATTATTAAGTTTGTACTAATTTTTTACAGTGCCAATACATAAAGCTACACCAATGCCATATATTTTCTTCATTCAAAGTCCCACAAATCTATCAACTTATTGTTTGAAATTCAGATACAGGATATACAAAAGGGCACCTCAAGACACACCAAGGGTTGTATACTTAAAGGCCATATTTAATATGATAAATGGCAATCACTACCAAGCTTTAGAGTTGGTAAGACAGCAAAAAGCCATGTAGATGGTGAAAGAGTGAAGAGTGCATGCATCTTAAAGGCTATTACTCAGTTCCAGCCAAATATTGTTATGCACCAATGCAGGCCCAGTGTACCAGATCTTATATTTTTCTTGTAAAAAAATTTTTTTGTGGACTGTTACATGAAATTTCCTGTTTTTAAATGTGTATAAGTAAATATGGGTTTCCCAGGTGGTTTGGTGATAAAGAACCCACCTGCCAATGCAGGAGATATGGGTTTGATCCCTGGGTCAGGAAGATCCCCTGGAGAACAAACTGGCAACCCAGTTCAGTATTCCTGCCTGGGAAATTCCATGGATAGAGGAACTGGCAGTCTGTAGCCCATGGGGTTGCAAAAGAATCAGACACGACTTAACGACTCAACAAGTAAATAACAAATTAGAACTTTGTATAGACTAGCACAGTATAGATGAACATACGTAACCAGCTGCTTTGTTTGATTATACTATGGCTAGTCTACAATCTCCATATTAGGCCTCATGAAACAAACTAGTCTATCACCACTTTGCAATCAATTTTTTCCTTTAGTAGATTAAAGATGGGGATGATGTATTTCAATGTTCAATGATAAAAATAATCTAATTAGTCACATTGTTTTACTATTTTAACAAGTGACTTGTATAAACTTGAGTCAAACTTTAAAAAGCACATCATTTTGTTTGAATAGAGTGTGCCAGAGAAAACTACATACCCTATGTGACCAAGGAGCCACAGAAATTTTAGAAAGGTCACAGAGTATTCTTATTCTCCATAGAAAATATTCCTGTGAAACTTCAGAACACAAGGAACTGAAGAGTAAGCCTCCTGGAGAGAGAAGGGAAGAAAGAGAAGAGCTAATTGGTGATGGCATCACAGCAGGTATTCTACTCAAGGACGATGATGACACTGCTCATACATTCAGAGACAACTTCATGTGCTCCTTGGCAAGCTTACACAGATTTGGTTTTTTGTAAACAAGTCAAGTGTCTACATCTGTGACAAACAGATCCATGCTTTAAAGAGTACTTCATAGCCTAAAGGGCCCTAGAAACAAAGCCAGAATAAAACTTTATCAAGTAGGTAACATTCATGTTGTGCCAAGTGGGCTTAAAAGCTCAGGTGTGGTCAGATGATAGGAAAGATGAAAATGACTCAGAGGCATTAACAGAGGAATCTTGGCAGCTATTGAGTTTCATAAACATAAACTAAGAAATACCTTTGATGGCTTAATATTCATCACTGCATAGTTACTCTCTGACAGGGTAGGAACTGTAAACTGCCAGCCTCAGGAATCAGCACGTGCTCTGGTCATCTGCTGACAGTGTCTGAAAGTATGCATATGCTCCATAATGTTCCTTCTTCAAAGTGAAAATTACTGAAAATTACTTCAGTATCTATGGCTGAAGCATAGGAAGGACTAGTATTTAAAAGAGGAAGTGTTACTTATAGTTGCCAGAGGGAAGGGTTGGGGGAAGGGATAGTCAGGGAGTTTCAGATGGACATGTACACTGCTACATTTAAAATGGATAACCAACAAGGATCTACTGTATAGAACAGGAAACTCTGCTCAATGTTATGTGGCAGGCTGGATGGGAGGGGCATTTGGGGAAGAATGGATGCAAGTATAAGTATGACTGAGTCCCTTCACTGTAAGCCTGAAACTATCACAACACTGTTAATCAGCTATACCTCAGTACAGAAAAAAAGAAGTATTAATACAACATTGTAAATTCATTATACTTCAATTAAAAAAATAAAGATGAAGTACAACTTTTTCCCCTCATTTGGGTGGGGCCACATTCACTTGCAATTAATGTTTTTTTTCTCAGTAACTCAAGTTCACATAAGTAAATCCTTTGTGTTCCCCTGGAACTATTAGCTACAGTATTGCTAGAAAGAGGCAAATCCTGGAGCTAAACGCTAGAGTCATGAAAACCTTCATTTGTTAACTGTTATTTGTGAATTAGAGACTATGGCTGCATTTTAAATGTCCTCAATATATTAAAGAAATGCTTAACCAAAAGTTACATGGCAAGGACATTGATTATGGGATTAATTCTGTCATTTGGCAAATTATATGTGAATCCTATATTATATGATAGGGGAGAAATTGTTCAAAAACAATAGACATGTTTGCAAATGTAGGCTTTACAAGTCTAGGACAAGTAACAACAATAGGAATAATCATCATTTATTGCTTATAATGTTGAAGCACTTATTAGCAGCACTACATACATAATCACATTTAATCACTAGAGTGAGCTTACAAGACAAAAATCATCATGTCCCTTTTAAAAATACTGAGTTTGACACAACGAATTAGTGATTTATCCCAAGTTACACAGTAACTACAAGTAACCTACAAGACCTTCTAGAAATAACACCAAAAAAAGATGTCCTTTTCATCATAGGTGACTGGAATGCAAAAGTAGGAAGTCAAGAGAAACCTGGAGTAACAGGCAAATTTGGCCTTGGAGTACAAAAGGAATCAAGAGTTTTGCCAAAAGAAGGAACTGGTCATAGCAAACACCATTTTCCAACAACACAAGAGAAAACTCTACACATGGACCTCACCAGGTGGTCAACTGAAATCAGATTGATTATGTTCTTGGCAGCCAAAGATAGAGAAGCTCTATACAGTCAGCAAACACAAGACCGGGAGCTAATGTGGCTCAGACCATTAGCTCCTTATTGCAAAATTCAGGCTGAAATTAAAGAAAGTAGTGAAAGCCATTAAGTCATTCAGGTATGACCTAAATCAAATCCCTTATGATTATACAGTGGAGGTGATGAATGGATTCAAGGAATTACATCTGGTAAACAGAATGCCTGAAGAAGTATGGATGGAGGTTCCTAATACAGTATAGGAGGTGGTGACCAAAACCACCCCAAAGAAAAAGAAATGCAAGAAGGCAAAGTGGTTGTCTGAGGAGGCCTTACAAATAGCTCAGAAAAGAAGAGAAGAGAAAGGCAAAGGAGAAAGGGAAAGATATATCCAACTAAAGGCAGAGTTCCAAAGAATATCAAGGAGATATAAAAAGCCTTCTTAATTGAACAATGCAAAGAAATAGAGAAAAACAATAGAAGGGGAAAGACTAGAGATCTCTTCAAGAAATTAGAGATTCCAAGGGAATATTTCATGCAAAGATGGGCACAATAAAGGACAGTAACAGCAAGGACCTAATAGAAGGAGAAGAGATTAAGAAGAGGTGGCAAAAATACACAGAAAAACTGTACAAAAAAGATCTTCACGACCCAGATAATCATGATGGTGTGATCACTCACCTAGAGCCAGACATTCTGGAGTGTGAAGTCAAGTGGCCCTTAGGAAGCATCACTACAAACAAAGCTAGTGGATGTGATGGAATTCCAGATGAACTTTCAAATCCTAAAAGATGATGCTGTGAAAGTGCTACATTCAATATAACAGGCTGGAGAACCCAGCAGTGGCCACAGGATTGGAAAAGGTTAGTTTTCATTCCAATCCCAAAGGAAGGCTATGCCAAAGAATGTTCAAATTGCCATATAATTGCACTCATTTCACATGCTAGCAAGATTATCCTCAAAACCCTTCAAGTTAGGCTTGAGCATTACCTGAATCGAGAACTTCTAGATGTACAAGCTGCAGTTAGAAAAGGCAGAGGAGATCAAATTGCCAACATCCGCTGGATCATAGAAAAAGTAAGGGAATTCTAGAAAAACATCTACTGCTGCTTCTTTTATTACGCTAAAGACTTTGACTGTGTGGATCGCAACAAAGCATAAACAATTCTTAAAGAGATGGGAATACTCGACCATCTTACCTGCCTCCTGAGAAACATGTATACAGGACAAAAAAGCAACAGTTAGTACTGAATATGAAAAAATAGACTGGTTCCAAATTGGGAGAGGAATACATCAAGGCTGTATATTGTCACCCTGCTTATTTAACTTATATACAGAGTACATCATGTGAAATTCTGGGCTGGATGACTGGGTGAAGCACAAGTTGGAATCAAGATTGCTGGGAGAAATATCAACAATATCAGATATGCAGATGATACCACTTTAATGACAGAAAACAAAGAGGAACTAAAGAACCTGTTGATGAAAGTGAAAGAGGAAACTGAAAAAGCTGGCTTAAGACTCAACATTCAAAAAATGAAGATCATGGCATCAGGTCCCATCACTTAAGGGCAAACAGATGGGGAAAAAGTAGAAAGTGACAGATTTTATTTTCTTAGGCAACAAAGATCACCTATAGATGATGACTGCAGCCATGAAATTAAAAGACACTTGCTCCTTGGAAGAAAAGGAAGGACAAACCTGGTCAATGTATTAAAAAGCAGACACATCACTTTGCCAACAGAGGTCCATCTAGTCAAAGCTATGGTTTTTCCAGTAGTCATGTATAGTTATGAGAGTTGGACCATAAAGATGACTGAGCTCCAAAGAATTGATGCTTTCAGACTGTGGTACTGGAGAAGACTCTTGAGAGTCCGTTTGACTGCAAGGAGATCAAACTTGTCAATCCTAAAGGAAACTTATTCTGAATATTCATTGGAAGGACTGATGCTCAATTACAATACTTTGGCTACCTGATGCAAAGAGCCAATTCACTGGAAAATACCCTGATGCTGGCAAAGATTGAGTGCAGGATGAGAAAGGGATGACAGAGGATGAGATGTTGGATGGCATCACTGACTTAATGGGCATGAGATCTGAGCAAACTCAGCGAGATAATGCAGGACAGGGAAGTCTGGGCATGCTGCAGTCTCAGAGAGTCAGACATGACTTGCTGAGTGAACAACAGCAACAGCAGCAGCAACAACAACACCACAGTTAGTTGCAGAGTTTTATTAAAACTGACATTGTTCTGACTAGCCCAGTGGATAGAATTTTGTCTTCTCTTTGTTAAAAGGACAAACTTTTCTTTAATTACTGTATGAAATGTTTATTTGTTAAGTAACTCATTTAGGAAACAAAGATTTGGTTCTTACCAAAATAATTTTCTGAGTTTTATGTTGTCTTTATCAGGTCTTTAATTACTTAAGAAACTGAATCTTCTCTATTTAAAACAAAACAAAACAAAACAAAAAAACTACAGTTCCTCTTACAACTATAACTTTGTATTTGCTTAATCATCACTTTGATTAAATGGATAACTTGATATTTTTTCACAGTAACATGTGGTTATGTTTAATCAAGTGCTTTAAACCTTGTGACATTTTAGATAGCATCCTAAAACCAAATTCTAAATGAAGTCATTTTGATCTTGAACTAACTTTGTGATTTTCCAGATGTCCCTGGATAATCGCAAAAGAATTGGTTCCCTCTCCTTATAAAAAGAGAGTTATTAAACTATTAGAAGCTTATTTTATATGTTAAAATACAGGAATATTTTCAAATAAGAAATGATGCTAAACCTTCTTTAGGTTATATATGATTCTAAGTGTATTAACATGTGCTCCAGGAATTGTAGAAAATTTATATAAATTTGTCCTTACTATTCATGTAATCATAGTTTCAAATATTATCTTAAATGTTGTATATCACAGAAATAGCCAAATTTCCTTGTTAATTACATTATAATTTATCTTCACCAGATCTTCATCCATGGCCATTTTGAACTCTTTTGTTATTTACAGTTATTGTTTTATTCTGACGCTTTCCTGAAAATTATTGCTACAGACAAAAGGAGTCATCCTCAAAAAGAATAATGGGAAGAGCTTTGACAAGCATAGGATTTGGATAGCATTAACATCATCTCACTGAACTAGTAAAGAACTTTCAGTACCCTAATGGAGAAATTGATTCAGAAACAGCTAACCCAGGATCAAGCAAAACAAAAACTAAGTTGGATTCAAAGAATTAGTGAGGATAATTGTAATTTTATGACCTCTTGTTTAAAACATTATTAACAGTTTGATTTCTAAATGTAAAAAATCCCTTTTTCTTAAGCTATCTATACCTTATAGATATTTGGTAAATTATAACTGTGTAAATAGAACTGAATTATTTCTTCCCACCTGATCCCTTTAGAATGCACACTCATATTGAATACTCTTATTTCAATAGAAATGTCATTATTTGCATAAATTTAATAAGAAGCTGTTCTCCTTACAACAGGAACACAATTGGAAATGTTTTCCATTTTATTAAGACTTTGACTAGAATGTCAAATTTGAGAATGTGCATTGAGTCAGATATAACCAGATTGCTTTAAGGAACTAAGGTTTACTTCACATAGTCAATAAAGTCATTTGAGAAGGAGTTAAAAAAAAGGGCCTGTTACCTGTCTGACAAACTTCACAGCTTTACAGTATGCTGTGGAAGAACAATTCCTAATGGTTCCAGGAACCTGAGGATATATGAGGGACCTTGAGAAGGGAAGAAATCACACAAATCCACAGGTGGTGCAGGTGAAGTTTGATGATAAGTCCTTGGCTTAACATTCTAGAAATGAGAGATTTTTAAAAGCTCAGTCAGATATTTCTTATTAAATGTCCTAGCAAAGTGGATTTACAAATGACCTACACGGTCAATTAGTATTCTTGCTGTAGTTGTTTAAATAATCAGGCCAAGTTTGATGATATTGGACCTATTTTGCAAAAACATAGTCTGATTATCTTTGGTTAAAAGAAAAGGGGCAGGGCATGATTGTAGAAGAAAAACTATGTTTCAATAGAAAAGTATAGAAAACTAGTGTGCTTAGTCACTCAATCATGTCTAGACTACAGCCCGCCAGGCTCCTCTGTTCATGGGATTCTCCAGGCAAAAATAACAGTGGGCTGCCATGCCCTTCTCCAAGGGGATCTTCGCAACCCAGGGATTGAACCCATGTCTCCTGCATCTCCAGCATTACAGGCAGATTCTGAGCCCCCAGGGAAGCCATAAAAAAATATAGTGTACTCTTATAGATATCAAAATCTAGTTCTATTAACTGTCTCTGAGGTTTATTTTCTCTCTGTAAACTGGACTAGTTTCTGAATTCTACTTTTCCCCAATACTGTCAGGCTCAGTTCAATTCAGTTGCTCAGTTGTGTCTGACTCTGTGACCCCATGGACAGTGGCACACCAGGCCTCCCTGTACATTGCCAACTCTAGGAGTTTACTCAAACTCATGTCCATTGAGTCAGTGATGCCATCCAATCATCTCATCTTCTGTCGTCCCCTTCTCCTCCTGACTTCAACCTTTCCCAGCATCCAGGTCTTCTCAAATGAGTCAGTTTTTCGCATCAGGTGGCCAAAGTATTGGACTTTCAGCTTCAGCATCAGTCCTTCCAATGAATATTCAGGACTGATTTCCTTTAGGATGGGCTGGTTGGATCTCCATGCAGTCCAAGGGAATCCCAAGAGTCTTCTCCAATACCACAGTTCAAAAGCATCAATTCTTTGGTGCTCAGCTTTCTTCGTAGTCCAACTCTCACATCCATACATGACTACAGGAAAAAAAATAGCTTTGACTAGACAGACCTTTGTTGGCAAAGTAATGTCTCTGCTTTTTAATATGTTGTCTAAGTTGGTCATAACTTTTCTTCCAAAGAACAAGAATCTTTTAATTTCATGGCTGTAGTCACCATCTGCAGTGATTTTGGAGCCCAAGAAAATAAAGTCAGCCACTGTTTCCACTGTTACCCATCTATTTGCCATGAAATGATTGGACCAGATGCCATGATCGTAGTGTTCTAAATGGTGAGACTTTAGCCAACTTTTTCACTCTCCTCTCTCACTTTCATCAAGAGGCTCTTTAGTTCTTCTTCGCTTTCTGCCATAAGGGTGGTGTTATCTGCATATCTGAGGTTTTTGATCTTTCTCTCAGCAATCTTGATTCCAGCTGGTGCTTCATCCAGCCCAGCATTTCTTATGATGTGCTCTGCATATAAGTTAAATAAGCAGGGTAATGATATACAGCCTTGACATACTCCTTTCCCTTTTTGGAACCAGTCAGTTGCTCCATGTCCAGTTCTAACTGTTGCTTCCTGACCTGCATACAGATTTCTCGAGAGGCAGGTCAGGTGGTCTGGTATTTCCATCTTTTGAAGAATTTTCCAGAGTGTGTTGTGATATACACAGTCAAAGGCTTTGGCATAGCCAATAAAGCAGAAGTAGATTTTTTCTGGAACTCGCTTGTTTTTTCAATGATTCAGTGGATGTTGTCAATTTGATCTCTGGTACCTCTGCCTTTTCTAAAACCAGCGTGAACATCTGGAAGTTCATGGTTCACATATTCCTGAAGCCTGGCTTGGAGAATTTTGAGCATTACTTTGCTACCATGTGGGATGACAGCAATTGTGCAGTAGTTTGAACATTCTTTGGCACTGCCTTTCTTTGTTCTTGAAATGAAAACTGAACTTTTCCAGTCCTGTAGCCACTGCTGAGTTTTCCAAATTTGCTGGCATATTGAGTGCAGCACTTTCACAGTATCATCTTTGAGGATTTGAAATAGCTTAACTGGAATTCCATCACCTCCATTAAATTTATTCATAATGATGCTTCCTAAGGCCCACTTGACTTCACATTCCAGAATGTCTGGCTCTAGGTTGTTGAACACACCATCGTGATTATCTGGGTCATGAAGATCTTTTTTGTACAGTTCTGTGTATTCTTGCCACCTCTTCCTAATATCTTCTGCTTCTGTTAGGTCCATACCATTTCTGTCCTGTATTGTGCTCATCTTTGCATGGAATTTTCCCTTGGTATCTCTAATTTTCTTGAAGAGATCTCTAGACTTTCCCATTCTATTGTTTTCCTCTATTTTTTTTTTTTTTTTGCATTGATCAGGCTACAATGCTTCAAATTAATATTTCAAATTTTCTTCCACTCTTCTGACCTGGAGTGAGTTAAAATTAAAACTACTTTTCCCCCCAAGCTCTGGTAGCTGAAGCTGGATGACTGGATATAAACTTCAGAGAAGTCACTACAACAGCTAAGTATGAAAACCTTCATACATGTTGCTGTAACAAGCCACTCAGGAAGTTCACCAGAACACTGATATTAGCATCAAAGACATTCAAATGGGCACGGATGCTTTGACTTCAAATCTAGAAATCTCAACTGTTTTCAGATTCAGATATACATTTCCAACTATTAACCTTTTCTTCTTTTCCATGGAAACATGTCTTATTAAGTACATGATTGCGCACACCATATAGATGCCTAACTTCGGTGGCAGTGCACCTGTAACATCTCCTGAAATCAGACTCAACTGTTTAACTGATCTCACCTGTTCCCAGGAATAGTAAACTACTTCAGTGATGCACAGAATAATCTACCAACTTACTTTCTGGACTGTGAAACTTCTTAAGGAGGTTTCAAAGGCAGGAAATGTAAGGGTGGCAAAATATACCACCCCAGAACAAATCTCTTCACCATAAGGATCATGGTAAGGGGAATATTTTGAGAAACAACAGAAACAGCAGAAGCTCTAAAATCAGATTATAATTCATTCTTTTATAAGGGAAATGAACAATTATAAAAATAAGTCTCCACATGTAAAAGTATTGACCTCTCTGTGCCTGGGAAACAGATGAACGACTAAATCACAAGTCATTCATTTCAGTGGAGAAGAAACTGATTTAAATCTGTATAACAAACTTTCTTTTCGCTTACCTGTTTTCCTGTTCATTCTATAATCTGCACCCCAACAACCAGAATAGCTTAAGATATTTAAATCTGAATTCTAAGCCATCTCTTACACAGTTTATCACTTTACCCTCTGTTTCTGCCAAGTATACATGAGATACACATGTTAAAAAACTTGTTTGTTATTTTATTTTATTTAACAAACAAGTTTTTTAATATATATATTGCATGTATATTCTGCTGACTGTAAAAAAATAAATAAATAAAATATGAAGGCTGAAACACACACACACAAAATAAATAAAAAAACTTGTTTGTTTTAAATCTGTATAAGTAAACAAATAGTTTCATTTAAAGGAATATTAAAAAGTAAAATATTTTAGAATAAATTTAAGAAAGGAAGTATAATACTTATAGAATAAAATCTATAAAATATAGTTGAAATATATTAAAGAAGACTTAACTAAATGGAAAGAAACAGTATGTAACAATTAGAAAATCTAGTATTGTTATTATGGAAATACTCTCCCAAATGGTGCCACAGATTCAATGTACCCTCAATCAATATCACAACTGGATTTTTTAAATATACTTTTTAAAGGTTACACTCCATTTAGTTATTAAAAAATATTGGCTATATTCCCTGTGTTGTACATCAGTGTAGCCTATCTTACACTTAATAGTTTGTACCTCCCATGTGACCTCCCCGCTATAATGCTGCTCCACCATCCTCTGGTAGCCATGAGTTTGTTCTCTATATCTAAGATTCAAATTTTTTATGTCATATTCACTAGTTTGTTAGATCTTTTAGATAACATGTAGTGTTTTTCTGTGTCTAACTTATTTCACTAAGCATAATATATATTATTTGAAATTATATGCTAACATTTCTTTATTTTCTGGAATAATAACCATTAATATCCATTATGTTGGGTAATGCTTAGGTAATGTTTGTTGAGTGCATGATTATGATCTTTGCCAGGGCAAGAATTATGCTTTAGAAAAATTCACCCTGAATAATTCAAGCATTTTCCAAATATTTTTCTCTGTTCTTTTAGTTGCTTCAAAGATCAACATTCCACTTGGGAAAATGATACAGTTATCTACATGATACTATATGAGATCCCTAAAGGGCACAACTCTTCTTGCCTCAGGGACTAATTTCAGAGAACTTGAAATACCATGCATTTACCTAATAATATTAGTGGTAAGCCTTTAATGAACTAGAACTACTTCTCTGTGCTATGCATTAGTTGAGCGCTTTAGATCCTATTTGGCCTCTTCATACTCATCTTACCAATTTGGTTTTGGAATTTTTTCCTTCATGATTATCATTTCTTAAATAGGGAAAGTGAGGTTCAGAGAGGACTAACACATTGCCAAAGGTCACATAGTCAGTAACTGAACAGGTGCATAACCAACAGGCTAAGTAACATTTTAATTTGCTACTGTGTACCAAAATGTGTACTAAACATATTTCAATTCATGACCAAATCATCATCAAAATCAACATCAAAACTTGGAGAGTTTGGCTTCTCACATACCCTTCAACCAAGTGAATTCATTTTTAAGTTTTATACAGTTTATCTATTATGCTCCCTTGTGATGTGGAGGGTTCAGTGGGACTTTAGATATTTTAGTTAACTGCAAAAGAATCATTGCAAGAATGACAGCAGTATTCTTTTCCAGAAAGCAGAATGTCAATTCACCTCTGGGGCAGGTTCTTTGGAAAAAGCTTTTCTGTTTAAACAAAAACAAAAGTAAAAACAAAACCTCCTTTGGTTTTAATTATAGTTCTGAATAAAATTTTTTCCAACTGAAGATGTATGTTAACATTTTATTTTCAGAATTTACCAAATCTAAATTATCATAAGGATCTATTTTCTAGTTTTACTTTAAGGAAATACAATGTTTCCAACGTATATATGAAGTTTCTTCACATTTCCATATTACAATTGGCTGTTCCCTCTTCTCTGTGACTCATATTTTAGAGTTAATCTAAGATAGAAATTAGCAAGGCCATTTCCATTTTAGAAATGGAAATCAGTATCTAAAGTTAGTTCAAGCTAATATCTATTCAACTTTTGCTATGACATTCTTTTTAATTTTCTATTGAGTTATGATTACATTCAGTATACACACAACTATAAAGAGTACACTTTGATTAGTTTTGACAAATATCTACACCTAAATCCAATACCTCAATCAAGATGTAGATGGGCGAGGAGTCAGGATGGAATAGGAGGATGGGGAATTTGTCTCTGCTCACAAGTACATCAAGAATATATCTACAGGAACTTCCCTGGTGGTCCAGAGGTTAAGCATCCACCTTCCAATGTGGGGGACTTAGGTTTGATCCTTGTTCGGGGAACTAATATCCCACGTGCAATGGAGCAACTAAGCCCACTAGCAGCAACTACTGAGCCCACGTGTTCTGGAGCATGAGTGCCACAATCAGAGAGCCCGTGTGCTGCAACTACTGAGCCTGAATGCTACAAGGAAGATCCCAAGTGCCACAAATAAGACTTAATGCAGCCAAATAAATATTTAATAAAATTTAAAAATTGTAAAAAAATTTAAAAAAAAGAATACATCTACAAATGGAACAATTCTCACAGAACACCTGCTGAACATTAGTTAAAGACTTTGGATACCTAAAGAGATATGAAAAATCCCCTCACAACTGGTTAGGATGAAAGGAAGAAAAAAAGAAAAGAGGAATAAAACAAAGGTCCAGCAATTGTGGTGGAAAGCTGAAGGTGAGGAGAATTTCTTGTAATCAGAAAGAAACACACATGGTGGGGAAATCAGCTTGGATAGAAAGGGACTTTTGGGGGACTGAGGAATGCAAAGGACAGTCTGTGGAAGGCAGGACAAAGTAAGAACTGAACATATGGTCTGTGCACTGCACACTCCAGCCAGAGTCATAGGTCTCCTGTCATGGAATGGGGCTAGTTGCTGGGAAGTAGGGTTTGGAACGTGGACCCAGGGAGGCAGCAGCTATTGGCTGTGAAGAGACAGCCTGAAGGAACAGGAGTAAGGAGCTCCACAACTGGGAAAGCTTGCAGAGGAAGTCCAGGACACCATAGAAGCAATGCTTGGGTGAGTGGTGCACAAGGGAGGGGGAGGGCTGCCACTGTAATCCTCTTCCCAGTCTGCAGGCTTCAGCCTCCACAGGCATTAGAAAAAGCATCCATCTGAGCTGGCTCACCTCAAGTTGCCCCTCAAGGCAAAGCCTCCTCTACTCACATAGGCTCCAGGGTCTTGAGCGTCACTAACCCAAAGCCTCAAAACTGCCATTGTTTGTAAATGACATGACAATAAACACAGAAAATCCTAAAGATGACACTAGAAAACTGCTAGAGCTAATCAACGTATTTTAGAAAAGCTGCAGGATACAAAATTAAAACAGAGAAAGTTATTGCATTCTTATACTCTAACAACAAAAGATCAGAAGGAGAAATTAAGGAAACGATCCCATTTACCATTACAACCAAATGAATAAAATACCCAGAAATAAACCTACCTAAGGAGGCAAAAGACCTGTATGCAGAAAACTATAAGATAATGAAACAAGTCAAAGATGCGCAGTTGTTCTTTGGTGTGTCTGGAAGTGTTGTACCGTTCATTGTGTCTGTCCTATAAGGATGACCCCGACCCAGCAAAAAAAATCATGAGGATGAGCATTATTTATTAGTGTGTTAGAAGGGAGAATAGTTGTCCATGTAGTTTAAAGACCAGCGGTGGAAGATGGTGGAGGAATAGGACGGGGAGACCACTTTCTCCCCCACAAATTCATAAAAAGAACATATGAACACTGAGAAAATACCACAAAACAGCTTTTGAATGCTGGCAGAGGAGATCAGGCACCCAGAAAAGCAGCCCATTGTCTTCGAAAGGAGGTAGGAAAAAATATAAAAGAAAGAGAGACAAAGGAGGTAGGGACTGAGCTCCATCCTGGGAAGGGAGTCTTAAAAAAGAAATAAATTTCCAAACACCAGGAAACACTTTCACTGCTGAGTCTGTGGTGAGCCTTGGAACCACAGAGGGCAACATAACTGGGACAAAAAATAAATAAATAATTAAAACCCATAGATTACGTGCCCAGTGGCAACTCCCCCAGCAGAGAAGCAGTGCAGATGCCTGCACCTGCCACTAGCAAGCGGGGGCTGGGCAGGGAGGTGCAGGCTGCATTGCTTAGAGTAAGGACGGGGCCTGAATGCCCCTAGGGCAATCTGAGGGGACTAACTCAGGATAGCAAACCAGACTGTGGGATAGCTACCCCGTGAAAAGCCCTAACCTAAAACACTGCCAGGCCCACTCACAGAACAAAGGACTGACTAGAGCTAGCTGGCTTCAGGCTGGCCCATCCCCCTCTCGAGATAGGCAGGTGAGGGCAGCCAGAGCCTGAAGGGGGCAATAGCGGCCCAGAGAGGCATTATCTACCAAACTGCATGCAGTCTTTGCTGCTAACCAATACTTTTTGGGATTCTGGACAGTCAACATCCACCTGAGAAGGTGCGCCAGTAGTACACCCAGAAAACTGAGTGGCAGGGATGGGGGAGGTGATAAGTCACAGCAACAGTGCTCGCCAAACACCTGGTCACCTGAGCTGCTTGGATCTGGGAAGGGCACAAAATGCAGGCCCAACCGAGTCTTGAGCTTCCTTGGTGGCTCAGATGGTAAAGCATCTGCCTGCAATGCGGGAGACCCGGGTTCGATTCCCAGGTTGGGAAGATCTCCTGGAGAAGGAAATGGCAACCCACTCCAGTATTCCTGCCTGGAGAATCCCACGGATGGAGGAGCCTGGTAGGCTACAGTCCATGGGGCTGCAAAGAGTCGGGCACGGCTAAGCGACTTCACTTTCACTTTCAACCGAGTCTGTGCCTCTGAGGACTACCCGAGTACCTGAACCTAAGTGGCTTAGACCTGGGAAGTGCATACAACCCAGAGCTGGCCTCAGATAGTTGCCGGCAGAGCAACCTAGAGCCTAAGCAGTGTAGACAGGGAAAGCACACATGCCGTGAGCGGGGGCAAACCCAGTGTGGCCGAGACACTGCACACTGTGAACATACGCCAGTGTTATTTTTTTGCAGCGTCCCTCCCTCCCCACAGCACGACTAAACAAGTGAAACTAAAAAAGTGTACACCACTGCCCCCTTGTGCCAGGGCAGAAATTAGACACTGAAGAGACCAGCAAACAGAAGAAGCTAAAACAGAGAGATCCTCCTTGGAAGTGACAGGTGCAGTAGATTAAAACCCTGTAGATAGTACCAACTACATAGGAAAGGGCCTATAGATCTTGAGAAATATAAGCCGGATCAAGGAACTGTCCAAAAATGAATTGACTCCACACTGCCCGCAACAACACCAAAGAAAGTTCTAGATATATTTTAACTATTTTTACTATCATTCTTTAACTTTATTTTTTTTAAACATTTTAAGTCTTCTATTATTCCTTTAATTTTCATTTTTATAACCTACTATTACTTTGCGGAAAAAAAAAGAGAAAGACCCTATTTTTTAGAGCAAACTTCATATATATATATATTTTACAATTTTTGTGACTTTGGTTTTTTTTCTCTTTTTCTATAATATTGTATTTTTGAAAATCCAGCCTCTACTCTAGATTTTTAATCTTTGCTTTCTGGTATTTAATATCATTTTTGTACCTTTAAGAACCCAATCTTCATTACCCATTTTTACTTGGGAGCAAGATTACTGGCTTGACTGCTCTCTCCCCCTTTGGATTCTCCTTTTTCTTCACCAGGTTGCCTCTATCTCCTCCCCCCTGCCTTCTCTCCTCTACCCAACTCTGTGAATCTCTGTGTGTTCTGGACGGTGGAGAAAACTTAAGGAACTGATTACTGGCTGGATCTGTCTCTCTTTTTGATTCTCCCCTTTATCCTCCTGGCCACCTCTGTCTCATTCCTCCCTCTTCTCTTCTCTATATAACTCCATGAACATCTCTGAGCAGTCCAGACTGTGGAGCACACAGAAGGAAGTGATTACTGGCTAGCTCACTCTCTCCTCTTTTGATTCCACCTCATCTCATCCTGGTCACCTCTATCTCCCTCATTCCTCTTCTCTTCTCCATGTAACTATGTGAAACTCTCTGGGTGTCCCTCACTGTGGAGAAACTTTTCATCTTTAATCTAGATGTTTTATCATCAGTGCTATATAGATAGAGAAGTCTTGAGGCTACTGTAAAAATAAGACTGAAAACCAGAAGCAGGAGGCTTAAGTACCAATCCTGAAACTCCAGAGAACTCCTGACTCCAGGGAACATTAATCAACAGGAGCTCATCAAACGCCTCCATACCTACACTGAAATCAAGCACCACCCAAAGGCCAACAAGTTCCAGAGCAAGACATACCACACAAATTCTCCAGCAACACAGGAACATAGTCCTGAGCTTCAATATTCAGGCTGCCCAAAGTCACTCCAAACCCACTGACATCTCATAACTCATTACTGGACATGTTATTGCACTCCAGAGAGAATATGTCCAGCCCCACCCATGAGAACACCCACACAAGCTTCCCTAACCAGGAAACCTTGATAAGCCACCCCTACAAACCCACACACAGTGAGGAAACTCCACAACAATGAGAACTCCACAAACTGCCTGAATACAGAATGGCCACCCCAAACACAGCAATATACACAAGATGAAGAGACAGAGGAATACCCAGCAGGTAAAGGAACAGGATAAATGCCCACCAACCAAACAAAAGAGGAAGAGATAGGGAATCTACCTGGGAAAGAATTATGAAGAATGATAGTGAATATGATCTAAAATCTTGAAATAAAAATGGAATCACAGATAAATAGCCTGGAGACAAGGATTCAGAAGATGCAAGAAAGGTTTAACAAGGACCTAGAAGAAATAAAAAAGTCAATATATAATGAACAATGCAATAAATGAGATCAAAAACACTCTGGAGGGAACAAATAGTAGAATAATGGAGGCAGAAGATAGGATTAGTGAGGTAGAAGATAGAATGGTAGAAATAACTGAATCAGAGAGGAAAAAAGAAAAACGAATTAAAAGAAATGAGGACAATCTCAGAGATCTCCAGGATAATAGTAAACGTCCCAACATTCGAATCATAGGAGTCCCAGGAGAAGAAGACAAAAAGAAAGACCATGAGAAAATACTTGAGGAGATAATAGTTGAAAACTTCCCTAAAATGGGGAAACACCCCAAGACACATATTAATCAAATTAACAAAGATCAAACACAAAGAACAAATATTAAAAGCAGCAAGAGAAAAACAACAAATAACACACAAGGGGATTCCCATGAGGATAACAGCTGATCTTTCAATAGAAACTCTTCAGGCCAGGAGGGAATGGCAGGACATACTTAAAGTGATGAAAGAAAATAGCCTACAGCCCAGATTACTGTACCCAGCAAGGATTTCATTCAAATATGAAGGAGAAACCAAAAACTTTACAGACAAGCAAAAGCTGAGAGAATTCAACACCACCAAACCAGCTCTCCAACAAATGCTAAAGGATCTTCTCTAGACAGGAAACACAAAAAGGGTGTATAATCTTGAATCCAAAACAATAAAGTAAATGGCAATGGGATCATACTTATCAATAATTACCTTAAACATAGATGGGTTGAATGCCCCAACCAAAAGACAAAGTCTGGCTGAATCAATGCAAAAACAAGACCTCTATTTATGTTGTCTACAAGAGACCCACCTCAAAACAAGGGACATGTACAGACTGAAAGTGAAGGGCTGGAAAAAGATATTTCATGCACATAGAGACCAAAAGAAAGCAGGAGTAGCAATATTCATATCAGATAAAATAGGCTTTAAAACAAAGGCTGTGAAAAGAGACAAAGAAGGCCACTACATAATGATCAAAGGATCAATCCAAGAAGAAGATATAACAATTATAAATATATATGCACCCAACATAGGAGCACCGCAATATGTAAGACAAATGCGAACAAGTATGAAAGGGGAAATTAACAAAAACACAATAATAGTGGGAGACTTTAATACCCCACTCACACCTATGGATAGATCAACTAAACAGAAAATTAACAAGGAAACACAAACTTTAATTGATACAGTAGACCAGTTAGACCTAATTGATATCTATAGGACATTTCACCCCAAAACAATGAATTTCACCTTTTTCTCAAGCACACACAGAACCTTCTCCAGGATAGATCACATCCTGGGCCATAAATCTAGCCTTGGTAAATTAAAAAAAAAAAGAAATCCTTCCAAGCATCTTTTCTGACCATGATGCAGTAAGATTAGATCTCAATTACAGAAGAAAAACTATTAAAAATTCCAACATATGGAGGCTGAACAACATGCTGCTGAATAACCAACAAATCACAGAAGAAATCAAAAGAGAAATCAAAATATGCATAGAAATGAATGAAAATGAAAACAAAACAACCCAAAACCTGTGGGACACTGTAAAAGCAGTGCTAAGGGGAAGGTTCATAGCAATACAGGCATACTTCAAGAAACAAGAAAAAAGTCAAATAAATAACCTAATTCTACACCTAAAGCAACTAGAAAAGGAAGAAATTAAGAACCCCAGGGTTAGTAGAAGGAAAGAAATCTTAAAAATTAGGGCAGAAATAAATGCAAAAGAAACAAAAGAGACCATAGCAAAAATCAACAAAGCTGGTCCTCTGAAAGGATAAATAAAATTGACAAACCATTAGTCAGACTCATCAAGAAACAAAGGGAGAAAAATCAAATCAATAAAATTAGAAATGAAAATGGAGATATCACAACAGACAACACAGAAATACAAATGATCATAAGCGACTACTATCAGCAATTATATGCCAATAAAATGGACAACTTGGAAGAAATGGACAAATTTTTAGAAAAGTACAACTTTCCAAAACTGAACCAGGAAGAAATAGGAAATCTTAACAGAACCTTCACAAGCACGGAAATTGAAAATGTAATCAGAAGTCTTCCAGCAAACAAAAGCCCATGTCCAGACTGCTTCACAGCTGAATTCTACCAAAAATTTAGAGAAGAGCTAACACCTATGCTACTCAAAAACTTTCAGAAAATTGCAGAGGAAGGTACACTTCCAAACTCATTCTATGAGACCACCATCACCCTCATACCAAAACCTGACAAAGATGCCACAAAAAAAAGAAAACTACAGGCCAATATCACTGATGAACATAGATGCAAAAATCCTTAACAAAATTCTAGCAATCAGAATCCAGCTCAGTTCAGTCGCTCAGTCATGTCCAACTCTGCGACCATATGAATCGCAGTACGCCAGGCCTCCCTGTCCATCACCAACTCCCGGAGTTCACTCAGATTCAGGTCTATCGAGTCAATGATGCCATCCAGACATCTCATCCTCGGTCGTCCCCTTCTCCTCCTGCCCCCAATCCCTCCCAGCATCAGGGTCTTTTCCAATGAGTCAACACTTCACATGAGGTGGCCAAGTACTGGAGTTTCAGCTTTAGCATCATTCCTTCCAAAGAAATCCCAGAGCTGATCTCCTCCAGAATGGGCTAGTTGGATCTCTTTGCAGTCCAAGGGACTCTCCAGAGTCTTCTCCAACACCACAGTTCAAAAGCATCAATTCTTCGGTGCTCAGCTTTCTTCACAGTCCAACTCTCACATCCATACATGACCATAGGAAAAACCATAGCCTTGACTAGATGGACCTTAGTTGGCAAAGTAATGTCTCTGCTTTTGAATATGCTATCTAGCTTGGTCATAACTTTTCTTCCAAGGAGTAAGTGTCTTTTAATTTCATGGCTGCAGTCACCATCTGCAGTGATTTTGGAGCCCCAAAAAATAAAGTCTGACACTGTTTCCACTGTTTCCCCATCTATTTGCCATGAAGTGATGGGACTGGATGCCATGATCTTCGTTTTCTGAATGTTGAGCTTTAAGCCAACTTTTTCACTCTCCTCTTTCACTTTCATCAAGAGGCTTTTTAGTTCCTCTTCACTTTCTGCCATAAGGGTGGTGTCATCTGCATATCTGAGGTTACTGATATTTCTCCCGGCAATCTTGTGTTTCTTCCAGTCCAGCATTTCTCACGATGTACTCTGCATATAAGTTAAATAAGCAGGGTGACAATATACAGCCTTGACGTACTCCTTTTTCTATTTGGAATCAGTCTGTTGTTCCATGTTCAGTTCTAACTGTTGCTTCCTGACCTGCATACAGATTTCTCAAGAGGCAGGTTAGGTGGTCTGGTATTCCCATCACTTTCAGAATTTTCCACAGTTTATTGTGATCCACACAGTCAAAGGCTTTGGCATAGTCAATAAAGCAGAAAGAGATGTTTTTCTGGAACTCTCTTGCTTTTTCCATGATCCAGTGGATGTTGGCAATTTGATCTCTGGTTCCTCTGCCTTTTCTAAAATCAGCTTCAACATCAGGTAGTTCACGGTTCACATATTGCTGAAGCCTGGCTTGGAGAATTTTGAGCATTACTTTACTAGCATGTGAGATGAGTGCAATTGTACAGTAGTCTGAGCATTCTTTGGCATTGCCTTTCTTTGGGATTGGAATGAAAACTGACCTTTTCCAGTCCTGTGGCCACTGCTGAGTTTTCCAAATTTGCTGGCATATTGAGTGCAGCACTTTCACAGCACCATCTTTCAGGATTTGAAAAGCTCTACTGCAATTCCATCACCTTCACTAGCTTTGTTTGTAGTGATGCTTTCTAAGGCCCACTTGACTTCACATTCCAGGATGTCTGGGTCTAGATGAGTGATCACACCATTGTGATTATCTGGGTCGTGAAGATCTTTTTTGTACAGTTCTTCCATGTATTCTTGCCACCTCTTCTTAATATCTTCTGCTTCTGTTAGGTCCATACCATTTCTGTCCTTTATCGAGCCCATCTTTGCATGAAATGTTCCCTTGGTATCTCTAATTTTCTTGAAGAGATCTCTAGTCTTTCCCATTCTGTTCTTTTCCTTAATTTCTTTGTGTTGATTGCTGAAGAAGGCTTTCTTATTTCTTCTGGATATTCTCTGGAACTCTGCATTCAGATGCTTATATCTTTCCTTTTCTCCTTTGCTTTTCGCCTCTCTTCTTTTCACAGCTATTTGTAAGGCCTCCCCAGACAGTCATTTTGGTTTTTTGCATTTCTTTTCCATGGGGATGGTCTTGATCCCTGTCTCCTGTACAATGTCACAAACCACATTCCATAGTTTATCAGGCACTCTACCTATCAGATCTAGGCCCTTAAATCTATTTCTCACTTCCACTGTATAATCATAAGGGATTTGATTTAGGTCATACCTGAATGGTCTAGCGGTTTTCCCTACTTTCTTCAATTTAAGTCTGAATTATTTAAAAGATCATACCCCATGATCAATCGGGCTTTATCCCAGGGATGCAAGGATTCTTCAATATCCACAAATCAATCAGTGTAATACACCACATTAACAAATTGAAAAATAAAAGCCATAGGATTATCTCAATAGATGCAGAGAAGGCCTTTGACAAAATTCAACATCCATTTATGATTAAAAAAAAAAAAAACTCTCCAGAAAGCAGGAATAGAAGGAACATACCTCAACATAATAAAAGCTATATTTCACAAACCCACAGCAAACATTATCCTCAATGGTGAAAAATTGAAAGCATTTCGCCTAAAGTCAGGAACAAGACAAGGGTGCCCACTTTCACCACTACTATTCAACATAGCTTTGGAAGTTTTGGCCATAGCAATCAGAGCAGAAAAAGATAAAAGGAATCAAAACTGTAAAAGAAGAAGTAATACTCTCATTGTTTGCAGACGACATGATCCTCTACATAGAAAACCCTAAAGACTCCGCCAGAAAACTATTAGAGCTAATCAATGAATATAGTAAAGTTGCAGGATATAAAATCAGCACACAGAAATCCCTTGCATTCCTATACACTAATAATGAGAAAATAGAGAAATTAAGGAACAATTCCATTCACTATTGCAATGAAAAGAATAAAATACTTAGGAATATATCTACCTAAAGAAACAAAAGACCTACATATAGAAAACTGTGAAACACTGATGAAAGAAATCAAAGAGGACACTAATAGATGGAGAAATATACCATGTTCATGGATCAGAAGAATCAATATAAAGAAAATGAGTATACTACCCAAAGCCATCTATAGATTCAATGCAATCCCTATCAAGCTACCAACGGTATTTTTCACAGAGATAGAACAAATAATTTCACAGTTTGTATGGCAATATGAAAAATCTCGAGTAGACAAAGCAATCTTGAGAAAAAAGAATGGAACTGGAGGAATCAACCTGCCTGACTTCAGGCTCTACTACAAAGCCACAGTCATCAAGACAGTATGGTACTGGCACAAAGAGAGAAATATAGATCAATGGAACAAAATAGAAAGCCCAGAGATAAATGCACACACTATGGACACCTTATCTTTGACAAAGGAGGCAAGAATATACAATAGAAAAAGACAATCTCTTTAACAAGTGGTGCTGGGAAAACTGACCAACCACCTATAAAAGAATGAAACTAGAACACTTTCTAACACCATACACAAAAATAAACTCAAAATGGATTAAAGATCTAAACCTAAGACCAGAAAATATACAACTCCTAGAGGAGAACATAGGCAAAACACTCTCCGACATAAACCACAGCAGGATCCTCTATGACCCACCTCCCAGAATATTGGAAATAAAAGCAAAAATAAACAAATGGGGCCTAATTAAAATTAACAGCTTTTGCACAACGAAGAAAACTATAAGCAAGGTGAAAAGACAGCCCTCAGAATGAGAGACAATAATCGCAAATGAAGCAACTGACAAAGAATTAATCTCAAAAATATACAAGCAACTCCTGTAGCTCAATTCCAGAAAAATAAACGACCCAATCAAAAAAATGGGCCAAAGAACTAAACAGATATTTCTCCTAAGAAGACATACAGATGGCTAACAAACACATGAAGAGATGCTCAACCTCACTCATTATCAGAGAAATGCAAATCAAAACCACAATGAGGTACCATTTCACGCCAGTCAGAATGGCTGCTATCCAAAAGTCTACAAGCAATAAATGTTGGAGAGGGTGTGGAGAAAAGGAAACCCGCTTACACTGTTGGTGAGAATGCAAAGTAGTTCAGCCACTATGGAATACAGTGTGGAGATTCCTTAAAAAACTGGAAATAGAACTGCCTTATGACCCAGCAATCCCACTGCTGGGCATACACACAGAGGAAACCAGAATTGAAAGAGACACGTGTACCCCAATGTTCATCACAGCACTGTTTATAATAGCCAGGACATGAAGCAACCTAGATGTCCATCAGCAGATGAATGGATAAGAAAGCTGTGGTACATATACACATTGGAGTATTACTCAGCCATTAAAAAGAATACATTTGAATCAGTTCTAATGAGGTGGATGAAACTGGAGCCGATTACACAGAGTGAAGTAAGCCAGAAAGAAAAACACCAATACAGTATACTAACACATATATATGGAATTTAGAAAGATGGTAATGATAACCCTCTATGTGAGACAGCAAAAGAGACACAGATGTATAGAACAGTCTTTTGGACTCTGTGGGAGAGGCAAGGTTGGGATGATTTGGGAGAATGGCATTGAAACACATATAATATCATATGTGAAATGAATTGCCAGTCCAGGTTCGACGCATGATACAGGATGCTTGCAGCTGGTGCACTGGGATGACCCAAAGGGATGGTATGGGGAGGGAGGAGGGAGGGGTGTTCAGTATGGGGAACACGTGTACACCTGTGGCAGATTCATGTTGATGTATGGCAAAACCAATACAATATTGTAAAGTAATTAGCCTCCAATTAAAATAAATAAATTTATATTTAAAAAGAACAAGTCAAAGATGACAGAAATCAATGGAGACATATACCATATTCTTGGTTAGAGAGAATCAATATTGTGAAAATGACTATACTACCCAAAGCAATATACAGATTCATTGCAATCTCTGTCAAATTACCAGTACCATTTTTCACAGAATTAAAACAAAAATTTTTACAATTTGCATGGAAACTCAAAAGATCCTGAATAGCCAAAGCAATTATGAGAAAGAAAACTGGAGCTGGAGGAATCAGGTACCTTGATTTCTGACTATACTACAAAGCTACAGTAATCAAGACAGTATGGTACAGGCACAAAAACAGAACTATAGATCGATGGAACAGGATAGAAATCCCAGAGATAAACCAATCCACCTATGGTCACCTAATCTTTGACAAACGAGGCAGGAATATACAATGGAGAAAAGACAGTTTCTTCAATAAATGGTGCTTGGAAAACTGGATAGCTACATGTCAAAGAATGAAATTAGAATACTTTCCAACACCATACACAAAAATAAACTTTAAATGGATTAAATGTAAGGTCAGAAACTATGATACTCTTAGAGGAAAACATAGGCAGAACACTCATTGACACAAATCATAGCAAGATCTTTTTTGACCCATCTCCTAAAGTAATGAAAATAAAAACAAATAATTAAACTTAATTAAAAGCTTTTGCACAGCAAAAGAAATAGTCAACAGGATGAAAAAACAACCCTCAAAATGGGAGAAATATTTGCAAACAAGGCAACTGACAAAGGATTAACTTTCAAAATATACAAGCAGCTCATGCAGCTCAGTATCAAGAAGATAAACAACCCAATCAAAAAATGGGCAGAAGACCTAAATAGACATTTCTCCAAAGAAGACGTAAATATGGCCATTAAACACATAAAAAGATGTTCAACAT
This sequence comes from Budorcas taxicolor, assembly GCF_023091745.1. Taxonomy (NCBI): domain Eukaryota; kingdom Metazoa; phylum Chordata; class Mammalia; order Artiodactyla; family Bovidae; genus Budorcas; species Budorcas taxicolor. Next base: position 36,847,420 of record NC_068935.1, read on the forward strand.
TACACAGTTGTGTCTGACTCTCTGCCATCCCATGGACTGTAGCCCACGAGGCTCCTCTGTCCATGGGATTCTCTAGACAAGAATTTTAGAGTGGGTTGCCATTTCATTCTCCAGGGATCTTCCCAACCCAGGGACTGAACCTGGGTCTCCCACATTGCAAGGAGACTCTTTACCCACTGAGCCACCAGGGAAGACCACTAATTACTTATCAAAACTGGGGCTTCTCAGGTGGCACGAGTGGTAAAGAAAACACATGCAAATCCAGGAAACTTAAGAGAAGTGGATTTAATCCCTGGGTCAGGAAGATCCCCTGGAGGAGAAAATGGCAACTCACTCCAGTTTTCTTGCCTGGAGAATCTGATGGACAGAGGAGCCCAGTGGGCTATAGTCCATAGGGTCACAAACAGCAAGACACAACTGAAGCAACTAAACAGCATGCATACATGTCAGAACAATGAACTATTACCTTATACTAGTTAGAATGGCTAACATCAAAATATCTACAAACAATAAATGCTGAAGAGAATGTGGAAAAAAGGGAACTGTCTTTTACTACCTGTGGGAATGTAATTTGATACAGCCACTATGGAGAACAGTATGGAGGTTCCTTAAAAAACTAAAAACAGAATTACTATATGATCCAGCAATAACACTGTTGGGCATATTATCTGGAGAAAACCGTAATTCTAATATATACATGCACCCCAGTGTTCATTGCAGCACTATTTACAATAGCCAGGATGTGGAAGCAACCTAAATGTCCACCAACAGAGGAATGGTAAAAGAAGCTGCGGTACAGATATACAATGGAATATTACTTGCCCATTAAAAGGAATGAAATTGTGTCATTTGCAGAGACATGGATGGACCTACAGACTATCATACAAAGTGAAGTTAATCAGAAAGAGAAAATGAATATCAAATATTAATATACATATTTGGAGTCTAGAAAAATGGTAGAGATGAACCTATTTGCAAAGTAGAAATTGAGACAGAGTCATAGAGAAAAAAATATATTGACATCAAGGGGAAAAGTGGCGGGGAGGGATGAATTGGGAGATTGGGATTTACATATATACACTGCTAGGTATAAAGAGTGAAGTTGCTCAGTCGTGTCCAACTCTTGGCGACCCCATGGACTGTAGCCTACCAGACTCCTCCATCCATGAGATTTTCCAGGCAAGAGTACTGGAGTGGGTTGCCATTGCCTTCTCCAGGAGATCTTCCTGACCCAGGGATTGAACCCAGTCTCCTGCATTGTAGGGAGATGCTTTACCATCTGAGCCACCAGAGAAGTCCCTGCTAGGTATAAACTAGATAACTAATAAGAACCTACTGTATAGCACAAGGAACTCTACTCAGTGTTCGGTGGTGACCTAAATGGGAAGGAGATTCAAAAAAGAGGGGAAATATGTATATGTATGGCTTATTAACTTTGTTGTACAGCAGAAACTGACACAGTAGTGTAAAGCAACTATACTCCAATAAAAAATAAGATATAGAGTACTACTATCAACCTAAAAATTCTCTTATCCATTTCTGATACATGCTCTTGCACCCCCCAGAAGCAATGGCTTCTATGATTTCCATCTCTTTAGCTTTGTTTCTTCTATGGTAGCAATTTAAAAATGGAATTATGCAGTGAGTACTATTTGGGATCTAGGTTCTTTAACTGGGTGTACTTATACAATTCATCCATGTTGCGGGCATCTATAGTTCTTTCCTTTTGGTTGTTGAGCAGTAGTCCATTACTGATGTATCAAAATTTTCAATTATTTTTCATGCTGATGGATAGGTAGATAATTTTCAATGTATTTTGTATAAGTAAGGCTACTATGAACATTTTTATACAAATCTTTGTGTGAATATATCCTTTCATGTTTCTTGAGAAAATATCTAGGAGAGGAACTGCTTTGTCAGAAGGTGGGTAGTTATATGTTTAATCATAGCAGTTGCATCATTTTACACTCCATGTAAATGTATGAGAGATCCTATAGCTCTAAATCCTCTTCAACATTGGGCTCTGTTAATTTTTTGAAATTAAGTCATTCTAGTATACATAGTGGTATCTAATCATGGATGTGACTTGAATTTTCCTAATGATTTAAAGGCATTTGTACATCTTGTCATGTTTTGATTGGTCATTACCATTTCCTCTCCTGTGAAGTGTCTGTCTAAGACTTTTGCTTATTTTGCAATTTGGCTTGATTTTATTATTTATATATTCTATTTTATTTAAATATTGACAGGCACACACTTGGAGAGAGGGTAGGAGGAGAGACATTTAAAAATTCTATCTGAAATGCAAATCAAAACCACAGTGACTATCATCTTACTCCTGTCAGAATGGCTAACATCAAAAAAAACACAAATAATAAATACTGGCCAGGATATGAAGAAAAGGGAACACTTGCACACTGTTGGTGGGAATGGAAATTGGTGCAGTCACTGTGGAAAACAGTATGGCGGTTTCTCAAAAATTAAAAATATAGCTACCATAGCATCTAGCAATTTCACTCTTGGATACATATCAAAAAAAAATGGAAAACACTAACTCAAAAAGATACATGCATCCTAATGTTCCTAGCAATATTAGTCATAATGGCCAATATACAGAATAAATTCAAGTGTCCATCAACAGATGAAAGGATAAAGAAGCATATGTGTGTGTGTGTGTGTGTGTGTGTCCATAAGATGGATATCCATCTTATTCGTAACATGTTACAGAAAAACCTGAGCAAACTTTTAGCCAACCCATATATATATATATATATATATATATATATATATACACACACACATATACACACACACATATATATGCATATATACACACACATACACACAACTATACCCATATACCATGAAAGTCTCCCATTTGCAACAATGTGGATGGCAATATTATGGTTAGTGAAATGTCAGAGAGAAACAAACACATACATGTAATCTAAAAGATTATACAGATACAATGCAAATAAGAACTCACAGATCTGGAAAACAAGCCAACAAACTAGTGGGTACCAGTGGGAAGAGTGAAGAGAGGAGGGACAAGACAGAGATATGAGATTAAGAAATACAAACTACTATGTATAAAAGAGATAAACAACAAGAATATATTGTATAGCATAGGGGAATGTAGCTATTATTTTATAACTGTGAATTGAATATGATCTATAAAAATATTGAATCACTAATGTGTACAACTAGAACTAACATAATATTGTAAATCCACTATACTTCAATAAAAATCTGCTATACTTCAATAAAAATCCACTATACTTCAATAGATACACTTCTATCTATTTACACTCTGTGTAGTATCAATATACTAACACCTCACAACTCAGAGCATAGAGGGAAGCATCTTATCAGACATTTTGAATGCATTCACCCCCAGACCTTGGAAGTTTCAGGGAAAATGTAAGCAAGATTCAAATAGGAACATGGAATTTCTGAAAGAAAAAGGATAGCCACTCTTCCTAGACATTCAAAATTATCAGTGCCTTGACCTTTGAATTGGGTAAGACCTAAAGAAGATGCAAGAGTGAGGGAAAATGCAATATATCACATTCAGTATATTTCATACCAGGGCTGTGTCACTGGAGGGATGCATGATCTACTGACTGTGCACCATTAGTGCTAAAATGTATCTGATATCAGAAATCTTGAAACTCTGGGAAACTTTTGAAGCAAAGAGATCTTCAGATATATAAGTTGAAAGTGATATTATTAAAACTGTAATCTCTGAGGCTGGGGAAATTTTATTTTTGTGTATTTAGAGCTAGAATGGGATGAAGGCACATGCACATTTATTCCTTGACAAACCACTAAAGGGAGGAAGGGTAGAAATGGTACATAGATCCTTTTACCGAACTACTCATACTTCTTTGTTGTTTGTTGTTTAGTCACTAAGTTGAGTCCAACTCTTTTACAACCCCATGGACTGTAGCCTGCCAGGGTCCTCTGTCCATGGGATTTCCCAGGGAAGAGTACTAAGGTGGGTTGCCATGCCCTCTTCCAGAGTATCTTCCTGACCCAGGAATTCAACCTGTGTCTCCTGAACTGCAGGTGAATTGGTTTTGGGAAAACTGGCATTTATTTTGCCAAAGTGGGGGGAACCATGGCAACAGTAAGAATTGTATGTATGTAGGGCTTCCCTGGTGGCTCAGATGGTAAAGAATCTGCCAGCAATGTGGGAGACGTGGGATCGATCCCTGGGTTGGGAAGATCCTCTGGAGGAAGGCATGGCAACCCATTCCAGTATTCTTGCCTGGAGAAGTCCCATGGACAGAGGAGCCTGGCGGGCTACAGTCCATGGGGTCACAAAGAGTTGGACACAACTGAGAAACTAAGCACTGCACAGTACAGAGTATCACTGAATGTGAAGGTGTTTGCTTGAGCTTTCTGTTACTTCCTTTGAAAGGATACAAATCAATTATCTTTTTAACTCATAATTTCCCTTCTGAGTTAGGTGCCTTTGATGAAGCTACAGAGTAACATGCTGTGCATTTTTGTTCTTTACTTGCTTCTTGTCTTTTCCAAGGTCCTACTTAAACAGAATCATTGCAGCAAACTTATCATCAAAAAGCCACTCATCTGAGAAAGCAGACACTGTTCTTGCATGTGCTGACATAGCACAGATGTAGCCAAAAATCCCTCTCCAGCTTCAAATATACAACATCAGGATAAATGACACTGGGGTTCATACTCTTCCAAAATCCTGTAGAATCTCTCTTCTGATTCTGACCTTTGAATACCAAGTTTTCCAGTTCTCCAGTTACTATTTCTTCTGGATATTATATGGTAAATAATGTTTCCTAGAAACAAAATTGTATTTTCACCTTTACTGAGGAAAGTTATCTTGATTTCTGAAAATGATTTTGTGTAGTCTAAAGAGAAGTAAGCTCATGTGGGAATATAAGGCAGGAATGGGGTGGTCCCAGTAGGAACTAAGTGATCCTCTCAAGTAAATCTGCTATCTGGACCGAAGAACTGACAACACATTCATGGATTGAAAAAAGGACCATATACACCCAAAAATACCAATATGTATGTACAAATACAAAGATAGAGAAATAAACTGTAGGACAGAGATAAGTGAAAGGAGTTTAGTGGGGCTAATTGTAAAAGGCTTCATGGAAGGGATAAATTACTGCCAGGTTTTGTGAGATGTAAAATATGTGAATTGCTAATGTGGTCCTTCCTGGATTCCCCTTCACTAAGTGATACATGAAATATTTGGGATACTTCTGAGGAGGGAACAGGAGAACCAAGCTAGATCTCTGCTAGCAGAGTGTGAAGAAAATGAACAGGAGTGGTGATGGCTTCATCAGTAAGAGGCAAGATTGATCACCAAAAACTTGATTATACAAACTGAAGAAGTTATGGATCAAACCTCATTTAATTCAGATACGTGTCAACAGGTATGGTGGGCTAGATGCCACATTAAGATTTCTGACAGTGATAGACCTCAGCATCTGGTGAAAAACTGGTTACTATACAGCTGTAACTCATGAAAGGAATTGATGAATAATAAAAAGTTTTTGTAATCTCTAGGAGGAGTCTGAGGGCTCTCTGCGAAACAACTAGTGCCCATCCAGTTGAGGGAAAAACAAAACCAGATGTCAACACCTGAAAGCAAATGTCGAAGTAAGCAAATTGGCTATGGTCATCTTTGTACAGATAACAGATTCAATAAATGATAACTTGGCTCCCAGGGCTCCGTTCAACTCTATGTCCTTGTCTAATTGGTATTTGGCATCCAAGGACTATATCTACATCCTATTCATCAGTTTGGAGGAGACATCTTAATAGTTTATGGAGCAGTCTTCAATAAGAGATAAGCAGAAAGGCATGTGGGTTTCTGTATCCATGCCTTGGGTGCTCAGAATTCATTTTAGCAGTTTCTTGCTTATTCATCAGATTCAGATGGGTGTATGTGAAGTGAAAAGCCAGTTCTCTTCCATGCTCTGCGTTTAAGAAAACTGGATTAATACATGCATGCTTTTAATACCAATCATCTGATACTACTTCCTCCTGGACCAAAGAAAACATTTTAAGCCTTCTCTTTTTTTTCTTCCTAACTGCATTAATCACTTGTTGCATTAAAAGTGTTACTTGACATGAATTGCAAATATTATGCTCATTCTTCCATTATCTTTTAAAATTATCAACTGCACTAATATATTTGGAGGCCTTAATTTGTATATATGCCCTATTTAGTTTAACCAATAAGATTAACTCCAGTAATAATTTTGCACACATTTACTTTTAAAATGAACATGTTGAAATAATTGTTAAATTAGTAAAGTATTGCTTCAGATATTTCAAACTGGGGCACAGCTAAATCTTCGCTACATATTGTATTGCAATTCAAATTAAACTACTCCAAGAATGTTATTTGTTTTCTATAGAATAGATTTAGGCAAAGGAAAACTAACTTGCATTTCTTTCTAAATTAACAAAGAATCTCAGAGAATCATAAACTATTAAAAATAAATTGGACCACTACAATATTGTAATTAGCCTCCAATTAAAATAAATAAATTTATATTAAAAAATAAATTGGGCATTAAGAGCTATTATCCCCATTTACAAATTATGCAGCCTACATCTAGGGAGGAAATAACTGGTCTAAGATGAAATAAATTAGTAGAGGAAATAAGGCAAGAACCCAGGTTGCTTGAAATCCAGCTCACCTTGGTCTTTCATACAATTTGTCAACATTGTAGAAGGGTTCCTTTAAGGTACTGAGGTTGGGGGTGGGGAACATTGGTCTTAGTATAGTATATTAGTATAGACTGGGCAAATGGATATCATTTAACAGTACCCGCATATTCCAAAACTGATTAAGGTCATGACAAATCCAGGATAAGGGCTAACCCTCCAACCTGTATGTATATCACTTTGGGCAGGCATTATTTGATTTTGTGGGTAGGTTGACAGAGGAGCCTAACAGAGAAGAAAAGACTGTAGAAGAAGGATGTGTGTGGAGGTAGGGTGGAGAAGGAGGGTGGTAAAAAAAAGTAACTAGGCATCAGCCAGATTTTTTTTATCTAGATTGGCAGCAAAAATGCACATATTTGATATGAGTATCTTCTATTCTCTCCATTAATCCTTTGGTTACAATCCACTAAACACAAGTGGGCCATTATCCTTCATCATCATCACCAACCATAACATTGTGATTGAATGAAAAGGTGAATAACTACTACTCCTAATCAAGCTGGATGGTCTTGTTAAATTTAATTTATGAATCATTTCAACATATAGCAAAGGAACAATTCCTTGAGGAGAATATATTAATCACAAAAAGACTGACTCTTTGAAAACATGGAGGGGGTGGCGGATAAACTGCCTTCTGTCACTGAAGAAGATGATTTCTATAGAATGAATAATGGATGTCAAATATTAGAGATGACTAGCAATGTTATGGCATACCCACAGTCCAAAAATGAGTTAGAAAAATATTACTTCCTTTTATGTTAATTCATACTCTGGCATGATGGATTACTATATTTGAGGGCCATTTGACTCACTCATTTATTAAACATATATGTGCTGATTGTCTACGCTATGAGCAAATGTTAGTCTAGATGCTGGACATATAATAGTGAACAATAAAGACATAATTTCTGTTCTTATAATTTCTACCTTCTAACAAGAGAGATAAAAAGAAACATGTTTTACACACATACACACAAAGACTTGAATGAAGGGGATGATAATAATAGCAGCTAGCATATCTTCAACATTGTATGCCACACACTTGCTAAGTGTTTAACATCCATTATCTCATCCATTCAGTCCTCTTAGATGAGGCTTTGAAGGGAATATTATGCATCCCTACTTTATAGATGAAGAAACTGATGTTCAGAGAGGTGAAGTAATCTCCCTAAAGTTTCACAACATATGGTAGAGATGGCATTCTAATCTTGATGTAACAATGAAGTTTAAATTCTTGAGCATAATTTTAGGATTTGTTCAAATCATATTCCTGCCTCACAGAAAATGGGGGCCAGATAAAATTTTTCCTTGTTAGGCAAACTGTGTCTTTGGTTAGTGGGGTTTTCTACATGCTTAAAATACACTGTTTAACAGCTCTGTCTACCTGGGCTCTAGGAAATTTGTAGTAGCTTATAGATCAATGCTAACAATTTTTAAAGGGCAGATGGTAGCAGTTGTGTCTTGCAAGCAAAGTAAGGCTTCCTGGGCTACAGCAAAAAGGGAGCATCAATGCATGAGTGAAGTCTAATAAAAAGCTTTGGACTGGAATCCAGGTGTCTTGAGTTATAAATCTAACTTATTTGCTTATATGCTATGGACATGGAGCAAGTCTCTAAAGAGTTATTACTCTGAAAATTACAAAGAACAGACTAGATATTTTTTCCTCTTATAATCTTTTGTTTATCAGTCACATAAGAGAAGTTACAAAGACTAGGCATTTGCCTTCCACTCCAGTTAGGTTTCTTTCTAAGAAACAGCTTGTTCCTTTCCCTACCCTTTCCTTTCTGTTTCTGGGTTATCAGGGGAGGAAGAGACAGTGAGGTGAGGTGAAAATCAACCATTTCTGCACATTGATGAGCTGACAGATGGAATATACCTGGGCGTTTGTTTCTTCAAGTCTCACTCTAGGGAAGTACTGTTTGAGTTACACTTTTGGAAATGTGAATTTGGTGAATCTCAGGGCAGGCCAAGTATTGTGTCAATGGTATTTGGTAGTACCCCAGAGTAAGGTAAGGATTTGGGGTCTGGACCATTATGGATGTTCATCAGCTGACATCTGTTCAACTGTCATTTACTGGTTGTTTCATTTTAATTCATTGACATTGTTGCCAGCCTTAACACAGGGGCCCTTTACAGACTAGGTCAAGTCTCTGATGTAATGAATGGGAAAGCATTTAGATCATGACTTTAAGAAATAAGAAATAACTCTCATTATCTATCATGTGTCTTAGAAAAGGAAAACAAGTTTACATATGTCAAACAAAATGAAAGGCTGGGGAACAGAAAGGCCTCCATGGCTGAAAATGAAATACGAGGTTGCTTCCTAAAGAAGAGGATACAAATGAACTTACAAAACAAATACAGACTCACAGACTTCGAGAACTAACTTATGGTTGCCAGAAGAAAAAGATGAGGGGAGGGATAGTTAGGGAGTTTGGGTACATGTACATACTGCTGTGTTTAAAATACATTACCAACAAGGACCTGCTATATAGCACATGGAACTCTGCTCAGTATTATATGGCAGCCTGGATAGGAGGGGAGTTTGGGGGAGAATGGATACACGTATATGTATGGCTGAGTCCCTTTGCTGTTCACCTGGAACTATCACAACGCTGTTAATCGGGATCTTCCCAACCCAGGGAGTGAACCTGGATCTCCTGCATTGCAGGTAGATTCTTCACTGTCTGAGCCACGAGGGAAGCCCCTAATCAGCTATGCTTCAATACAAAATTAAAAAGTTAAAAAAAGAATAAAAGAAGAGAAAAACTATTTTATGAAACAAATGGAGGAAGAGGTTAAAATTTTATATCCCCTAGTTCAAACGATGGAAATCAATTTCTGTTTACACAAGAGAAACAGAAGAATCTATTTTTTCCAAGAACTCTCACTGCAAAAACATACCTGGTGATTCTCACAAAGAACTTCCATATAAAATAGACAAGGGATTCATGGATGCAGAATTATAGACATTGCATCTGGTGAAATCCACCTACTACATGCCACATCTGAGGATAATTATCCCCCAAAAGGTGAAGGGACTTGTCCTGAAGTGCACAGCCATGAAGTGAGAGAGTCAGGCCAAAACAAGAGAGTGATTCCTAGTTTAGTTTTCTCTCCACTTTATCACAATGCCTTGTTTTTCCCACTGAAAGATAGGGGAAAGGAAGGGGAAATTATATTTTCTCTTGTTGATCCTCATACGTCTGGTTTTATTCCTCTTAGAAAAAGTGACCCAATTCAAGTTCCCTACATTGCAAAGATGTTAAAGGGAGGTCACAAAAGATTCGATTGCTGAATGTGATTCATTTCATATGGAGGTGTATATCTGACTCAGAGGACTGCATGTTCTTGAAGGCAATCACGGGTGTGCTTTCTTGCCTTCTCTGCTTTTCTTACTGCCATAGCGTGAAATATTTAAGTACAGCAAATTTATATAAATGAGTAAATTAACTAGCATCCTATATATGATTTTGTATTTATACATTTTACAAATATGAAATGGAAATGGGGTGGTTTTTTTTCAGAGAAATCCTATTACAGTATTAGTAATTCTTGCAATCTTGAAGGTTAGAAGTGTGTTAAAATGATATATGATTATTGACTAACATTTAATATGGTCCAGTTTATATACACTAAAATATTCTCAAATAATTTCTTACCATTTACCTTTACTATAGTTTTCCTTTGAATTCATATCATTTTGTTAAATCCCCAAATAACAAAAGTGGATCAATGTTGTAAAACTTTGTGCATCAAAACATGAAAGTAATGATAAAGATAATGATATAAATGCTACAGCTCAGAAAAATCACAAATGCAAATTGTCCTTTTATATATTTGTGTATATATACATATAATGGGATTATGTATTTGATAGTATATGATAGTAACATGAGACTTTGCAAGTGTGACGATTTTAAGGAAGTAGTAAAAAATGATGAGGTGGGTTAAAGATGAATTTGCTCAATTGGCACACCTCAGCAGGGACCCATTATCACAAATTTCTTATATATCAGTTATCATTTCAGGGATATATAACCTATAATTTCAAGAATAAGTTATCTTGCTTATTTCTATGTTGAAGATAAAATTACAGAGCTGTATAAGAATACTCAGCTGTGATGAAAACAGTTTGATTACCAAGAGTTTGACTATTTTGGAACAATTGGTAATATTCTTTACTCAGAGAAAAAAAATAAATAACACTTATTTGGGCATACTTAAAAGCCAAATATACATGTTTCAAAATAATACTGAAACGCATTCCCTAGAACTGAAAGAAACCTGAGAATAGATTGGCAATCCATTTATAGCTATCAGGCAGTGTGAACATGCAACCATCCAACTTTTGCTTATGATGTATTCATTAACTTAGCTATTGACAAGTGCTGAAAGTATTCTTAAGCTGGAAGTATCTTTTTAATAATTTGGGGTCTAAGTTGGGCACAAATAACTACCAATTTTTGATGGAGTAATGATACAACTATATTTCATAAGGAATATTAACAAGTGAAAAATTTTAAATTTCAATAAAATTAACAGTCTCCAAAAAATGACTCAATATAAAATCTGACCTATTGGTCAAACTATAATTGAGCAGGCTATGGATGCATATGTGCAAGTCTGAAACCAAAAAATTAATTGGAAATAATACTTTTGAAAATCATAATTTCTTTTGTACTTCCCTTAAAGTGATAGACTTGCACACAGCAAATATCCTTCAACTGTTGACTATACCTAAATTTCAGCAAACACGGATAGATGAATCTCTTATTCAGTCAAACTCACTGTTGATTCTTTTCTGCCACGTTTCTTCCATGTCAAAATCTTGCTTCTCTTGAATTAGTTATCTTAGGTACTAATGCCAATTTTCTATTCAAGTTTCAAACTTTCTTCAATTTAAACTCATATCCTCTCTGTATGTATGGGCATAACCTCCTGTTGGACATGAGGTATCTAACAAAAATGTACACACAAATGGATTTATTGATATATTCCAGGATTTTTTTAAACCTCTCTCTACCACTTTACCTTAGCTAATTTTGAGTTCAACATGGTGTGTGTTCAAGAAATGGTGTTGACTATCTTATAACATATACTCTGGGCTATCAGAGTTAGGTAATACCGGATTTTAAAAAATGACAGATTCTTCATGTAGGTCAGTTAAATTTACACAGAGAAAACCTATTTCTCTATCTTATATTATACCCCTAAATGAGATCAGCTGTCTTACCAATGCCTGAAATTTCACTTCCCCCTTATCTTACTAGGACATGACTTTAGACACCATAAGAATATTATTATAATGAGTAAAATGGTTTTACACCCAGCTTTCTATGTTCATACAGTTTTCCTCATACTACTTCATTTTTTAACTGCCCAGTTGACTCCCAGCTTGTTTAAATATGATCCATAGGATGACCCTTAAACAAAAAAAAAATCAATCTTGCTACGCTTCTCATACCTTCTTAAAATAACCAGAAACATGTTTTGTCCCCAAACATATAAGCTCTATACCAATGGCTGTTCTACCTTCATCCTTCTCTTTGACACTGAGATGGTATGATCACTCACCTACAGTCAGACATTCTGGAGTGTGAAGTCAAGTGGGCCTTAGGAAGCAACATTATGAACAAAGCAAGTGGAGGTGATGGAATTTCAGCTAATCTATTTCAAATCCTAAATGATGCTGCTGCTAAAATGCCACACTCAATATGCCAGCAAATTTGGAAAACTCAGCAGTGGCCACAGGACTGGAAAAGGTAAGTTTCCATTCCAATCCCCCAAAAGGGCAAACCCAAAGAATTTTCAAACTACCACACAATCATGCATCTCATGCGCTAGCAAAGCAATGCTCAAAATCCTCCAAGGTAGGCTTCAAAGCACACGAACCAAGAATTTCCAAATGTACAAGCTGGATTTAGAAAAGACAGAGGAACCAGAGACCAAATTGCCAACATCCTTTGAATCATAGAAAAAGCAAGGGAATTCCAGAAGAACATCTACTTCTGCTTCATTGACTATGCTAAAGCCTTTGATTATGCAGATCACAACAAACTATGGAAAATTCTTAAAGCGATGGAAATACCAGACCACCTTACCTCCTCCTGAGAAACCTATTTGCAGGTCAAAAAACAATAGTTAGAGCCAGACACAGAGCAATGGACTGGTTCAAAATTGGGGAAAGAGTATGTCAAGGCTGTATATTGTCACCCTATTTATTTAATCTATATGCAGAATACATCATGCAAAATGCTGGGCTAGAAGCACAAGCTGGAATCAAGGTTGCTGGGAGAAATATCAATAACCTCAGATCAGATGACATCACCCTTATGGCAGAAAGAGAAGAGGAACTAAAGAGCCTCTTGATGAAAGTGAAAGAGGAGAGTGAAAAAGTTGGCTTAAAACTCAACATTCAGAAAACTGAGATCATAGCATCCAGTCCCATCACCTCATGCCAAGTAGATGGGGAAACAATGAAAACAGTGACGAACTTTATTTTCTTGAGTTCCAAAATCACTGGATGGTGACTGCAGCCATGAAATTAAAAGATGCTTACTCCTTGGAAGTAAAGCTTTTACAAACCTACACAGCATATTAAAAAGCAGATACATCACTTTGCTGACAGAAGTCCTTATAGTCAAAGCTATGGTTTTTCCAGTAGTCATGTATGGATGTGAGAGTTGGAACGTAAAGAAGGCTGAGCACTGAAGACTCTCAAGAGTCCCTTGGACAGCAAGGAGATCAAACCAGTCAATCCTAAAGGAAATCAAACCTGAATATTCATTCAAAGGACTGAAGCTGAAGCTCCAATCCTTTGGCCACCCAATGCAAAGAGCTGAATCATTGGAAATGACTCTGATGCTAGGAAAGATTGAAGGCAGGAGGAGAAAGGGATGACAGAGGATGAGATGGTTGGATGTCATCACCAATTCAATGGACATGAGTTTGAGCAAACTCCAAGAGAGAGTGAAGGACAGGGAAGACTGGCATGCTTCAGTCCATGGGTCGCAAAGGGTTGGACACATCTGGACAACTAAGCAGTCTTCACCACTCTTTCTTAATAGTATTGACTTCTTGGCTTCCATAGTAACACTTCTTTTCTTGTAGGACACAGATTATGTAATGAAAAAGTACATACAAAGACAGTTCATGATCAGAGCTACATCTTTATTACCTTGTTGTTTTATTAATTTATTACTTTATTACCTTATTATTATGTGCACTCAGTTCCAGGGTGGAACCAACTGAAAGTAAAATATTTTTCTCAATTTCTGGCCACTTGTCCCAACTGAAGAATAGAAAGTCTCTGGGAAGAAGTCCTGAATGATTTGCATAGGCTAATAATAGATGATAATTGTCTTTGTAATGAATATCGTTTTGCTGAGCAACATGCGCATATGAAGCTGACAGGGAAAGAAAGCACAATGAGTTTCCAAAACAAAAACAGAGGAATTAATTGTGAGAGAGAATGTCTTCTTCAAAACTTCTGTAGACCCTTCCCAAACAGTGGACATAGTTACTGCTGCTATAATCAAGGAAGAAAGTGAAAGTGTTAGTCACTCAGTAATATCTGACTCTTTGTGACCCCGTGGACTGTAAACCATCAGCCTCCTCTGTCCATGGAATTCTCCAAGCAAGAATACTGGAGTGGGTTGCCATTGTATTGCTAATAATTTTGGCAAGGAATGGTCTTTACTTTAAAGCAGAAAGTTTCTACATTCAGGAGAAAGGGGCCAAGTGCTTTGGAAAACTTAAAAAAAAGAAAGAAAAACACCAAGGAACAAAGCTCCTTCTGGTCGTTATTGCCCTCAGCCTTACAGAACTTCCTTGGGTGTTACATTTGACCATTTGTTCCCCTAACCAGCCCAGCTGCTCTCACCAGGATATTTTTCTGTCCTAGGAAACTGCCTGGTGTGTATTCTATTTTAGAAGTGCACTTATCATTGCTCTTGAAATGCCATTTTGCCTTTGGAAACACTCACAGGAACTAGCATTCAGAAGGTGAAAAGATTTTTGAAAGCTAAAATATTTCCCAGTAGGAGTTTTGATTTTCAAAAAGCCATTAAAGAACACAGGCTGGGTCATTGCTAATACAACAGTAAAAGTTGAAAATATCTCTCAAACCATAATATTGAGCTAAAAATATTATCATAAGATGGCAAAAAGTAATTAGTAATAATATCTGCTGCCATGCATCAGTTTCTGCTTTTTGCCAATGCTTTACATTGATTATCTCAATTAATATTCACAGCATTTATATTCTGTATAAATGTAGAAACAGAGACTAAGAGAGGTTAGGTAATTTGCCCATGGTTACCCAATTAATAAGTTGGTCAAGATGAGACTCAAACCCGAGTGTCTTTCTCCCACCACTCTGATTTACTTGAGTCCCTTCCATTAATGCAGCCTAGCCCTTAAAACAAATATCAGTGTGATGGACCCGCAAAATAAGCAAGCTGAGCTCTGCATTTACATGTGACGAAAGCAGTTTCTTCTGACATTTTGTATCTGCTGTTTTACCTACATATATTTTCTGCTTTCAAGTTTTCAAGAGAAAATGGTGCAAAGTGACAGAATTCTGAGAAGATACTAATAATTGATTTGTGCCTGCTATATGTCAAGTACTTTACATATAAAACTTATTTTCAGGACAGCCCTTCAAGTTTTATAGTATCATTGCCACTTAACACATGAGAAAACCAAAGCCTACTTTAGTATTCTAGCGATTGGAGGCATTCTGTGCTCATGTCCTCTTCCCTAGTCCTCCCCGTTTCTGAAGCGTAATGTCATAAATGATTTTTAAATTAAAATGAAATGGAAAAAAAAGACTACTTGTAAAACCCTTTTCAGAATTATTAAAGGCAAAACTATGAAATCCTACCATTAGTCAGACTGTGAGTATGCCAAATTTAATTTTTACCAAATGAAACAAATCATTATTTAATATTTTAAAGGTATCAAGCCATACTTCACTTTATTTACCAATAGCTGTATTAGTGAAATGTACCCATATCAGATACAATAGCTCAGAAAAAGGAAGCTTCTTCATTATCTGTGGGCATCAATTGCCAAATGATACAGATTTCTCCCTTCATCCCTCCCTTGATTATACACTAATTTGTTTCTACCTGTTATTTATTGCAACAATAATGCTGTGTAGCAAATCACCCCCAAACTCAGGAACTTTAAAACACTAAATCTTTATTTAGGTCAGGAGTCTGTGGGTTGATAATCTAAGCCACACTCAGATGGATGATTCTGATGTTAGGTAGGCTTACTCACATGCCTGGCAGTTGGTAAATGATACTTAGGTCATAGGGGTGTCAGGGACACATGTCTTTCATCATGCAGCAGTCTAAACTATGAATGTTATTATGTTGAAAGGAGAGTACCGAGAAAAAAAGAGCAGAAGCAGACAAGCATTTTTTAAAGGCTTCGCTTATATTAAATTTTCTACTTTCAAATTAGCAAAATAAAGTCACAAGGCCAAGCCCAACATCTACAAAGATCAATGGTATGGGGAGGTCTGATATAGATGGCCTTTAGTGCAATCCATATATCATATTTCACTCTTGTAATAATTATTCACAACATTCCTACATGCAAAATATGCTTTCCTCCAATGAGGATCTCAAAACTTTCATTCAGTCACATCGGACCTAGAATCCAGTATCTCATGATCTATGATCAGGTGCTGACATGGCTCCTCAGATGAAGATCCAAAGATCGACAGATTTAAATGAAAATTATCAGCCACCCACATATCCAACATTCAGTGATGACAGTGGCACTGGATACAAAAATACTCGTCCAGAAAGGGAAAGAAAATGGGAAGCTGCTAGCCCTGGTATACATCTATAGCAATTCCCACTGGGTATATATGACCAGAACCCTACAACGCAGGAAAGGGGAATGCTTCTTACCTATGTTCCATCATGACTCCAGACAGTGGCTCACCTGTCCATTGTTCTCCATGGCTTTTAACTTTATTCTCTGAAATACTATTCTTTTTCCATTCTGCTTGGTCACTTCTGAAGAGAGCACTTATAAACATAATTTCTGAGTAACTTTTTAGTCTGCCTCCTGCTCACTGAATATTGAAGGACTGGTGCTTTTCTGAGTTTTCCACAATCTCATTCTCTTTTAAACCAGGCTGGTTGCACTTTTGCCCACACAATGCCCTTAAAAACTTTTTGGGCTTCACATAAGTATTTTTCAAGTTCACTTCATTGGCAAAAGCCAAAGTCCTAATTATTTTTGAGATAGGCCTCTGTCTCTAAATTTTGTTAGTGTTTCTTTGGAGATATCAGGCTGCTGCAAGGCAATACCCTTAAGATTTCTCCAAATACTTTTGTCTAGTTGAGAGTGTTTACTTTGTTGCTGTTCAGTTGAAGTCATGAACAGCTCTTTTGTGACCGCATGGACTGTAGCCTGTCAGGGTCCTCTATCCATGGGATTTTGCAGGCAAAAATACCGGAGTGGGTTGCCATTTCCTTCTCCAGAATATCTTCCCAACCCAGGGATTGCACCTGTGTTTCCTTCATTGGCAGGGGAGATTCTCTACCACTGAGCCACCAGGGAAGCCTGAGGATCTATTTAGAAATTCCTTAATTCTATCAAATATCTTAACACAATCTTACAAAACTGTTTTGGTCTTTAGTACTAGATCACATCTTTCTGGGTGTTCCCTGGATTTAATCTTTTACTAGTATGAGAGGCTATAGATGAGAAAAAATGTTTCTTCTAATCCAGTGAGTTGTGGTATTCTCTAAATTTTATTTAAAAACTGGCCATTTCTTTCTTGTTATACACAGCAAGTAAGAGCCAGGTGATATTTTCAACATTCTATCTGGCAATATCTTAACTCAAGTATAAATGCTAATTTGGTATATTTTCTATATTCTATTATAACATTTGATCAAATGTTTCACTAAATAACATGGTTCACCATTTATCCAAGTGCTATAGCAGCTTTCTCACCATTGTTTCAGCCTCCATTCTTCCAACACTGTCTTCCTAGTCTCTACCTACTGCCTTTCCCAAAGCCAAGGACACATATTTCAGATTTTTATTGTAATATTTTGCTTCTAAAAGGAGAAATATCTCTATTTTTTAGCTATATCTACAATAATGCTATATAACAAAACAAATCGAACTCAAGAACGCAAATCACTAAGCATTTGTTAGCTCACAAGTCTGTGGGTTAGGGATTTAGAATGAACTTCTCTGGCCCATGCTTCTGGTCTGAGGTGAACTCCCTCACATGTTTGGAGGTTGGCTGCCTGTCAACCAGGACAAAAGCTATCACTAGGCCAGCCGGTGTCTCACATCATCCAGAAAACTATCCAGGGAATTTTAC
Organism: Budorcas taxicolor; assembly: GCF_023091745.1. Lineage (NCBI taxonomy): Eukaryota > Metazoa > Chordata > Mammalia > Artiodactyla > Bovidae > Budorcas > Budorcas taxicolor. The sequence goes on from NC_068935.1 coordinate 36,865,511, forward strand.
CATGGTGAAGGCAAAGAAAAATAGAAAAGTGGAAACACTAAGTACTTTTTCAAACTACTGATGGCATCAAATTTTCTAGTGTTTCTCTGACCAAAACAAGTTTCATGATCAAGTCAATATGAGAAAACACTGCCAAATGATGTTGACACATAGAGACATGAAAAATTAAGGCCATTAATTCAATCAATCAAAGACACTTATTATATAATTGCCTCAAATATATTAACAGTTTTTCATCCCAATAAGATGACAGCCATCTCTAGGGAAAGGAATTACTATGCCTTTTTTGTTTTTGCTAAGAAAACATATTTTTGTAGTGAAAGATATGGAAAACAGGAACAATTCAAAGAGAAGAGGACCTTAATGAGGATTTTCAATACCCAATGCCTCCAGGATTCTGGAAGGTAGTATGATTACTGAAGCCAGTGGGGACAGGAAATGATGGGCCATGGCAGGGATTATGATGAACTATAAAGCCTTATGTAAAAGCAGCAGCTACTATTCAGTTCCAACAGATCACTGCCCTAAATATGGGCAAATTATTGCCAGATGCTACAATTTTTTTCAAAAGAACGAGAAATCCAGATTTTTTTAAAATGTGAAATCTCTTGCTTTTTAATTATTGGTGACTAAGTCAATGAAAATAAATAAAATATTGAGGAGACCACTACTGTATGGTTTCCCAAAAAGTCCACAACTGCAAGCTGAATCTGAGCTTAGGTTGCCAGTTTGTGGCCTGTGCTTTAGATCTTTGTAGATAGATGGTTCTTAACTTTTTTCCAGCTTTGCTGACTGAAGTATAATTAACACATAAAAGTATAAGATATTTAAAGTATACAATGCAATAATTAGACATATGTATACATTGTGAAAGGATTCCTCCCATTGAGTTAACACATCCATCACCTGACATATTCAACTTTTACTGTGTGTTGAGAACATTTGAGTTCTACTCTTGGAACTTCCCTGGTGGCCCAGACGGTAAAGTGTCTGCCTACAATGCCGGAGACCCACATTCGATCCCTGGGTCAGGAAGATCCCCTGGAGAAGGAAATGGCAACCCACCCCAGTACTCTTGCCTGGAGAATCCCATGGATGGAGGAGTCTGGTGGGCTACAGTCCATGGGATTGCAAAGAGTCGGACACGATTGAGTGACTTCACTTTCACTTTTCACTTTCACTTTTAGCAAACTTACATTATATAAGAGTTAATCACCATGTTATATATTATATCCTCAGGCCTTGTTCATCTTATAACTAAAAGCTGATACTCTTTTACCAATCTCTCCCTATTTTGCCCGCTCCCAGCCCCTGTCAACTGCTTATTTTTGGCTATGATTTTGACTTCTTTTTCTTTTTTTTCACTACATACAAGTGGTACCATGTGGTATTTGTCTCTGTCTGGCTGGCTTATTTCACTTAGCATAATGCTCTCCAGGTTCATATTTTCTTTATCCATTCATCTGTCAAATGGACATTTAAGTTGTTTCCATACCTTGGCTATTTGTGAATAATGCTGTTTGAACACAGGGGCATGACAGATGGTTTTTCATTTTAAATTCAATACATCACAAATAAATCTAGCCTGAAAGTCAGTTGGAAATTAGCACATGATCCAGTACTTTTTGCCTTTCAATGATATTACATTTGCATCTTGATGTTTCTTTTGCTTTCATGTGTGTTGACCATGCAAATAAACAGTTTATAAAGGTTCATCCGTGCCAAAGCCAAATTCAAAGTGGTATAGGCTTAATGAGAATCTAGCATAAGACCTGATTTTTTTTCTAGCACTTCCTATATATAGACTTTCTATCCCAGTTTGCTGGGGATTGAGGGAGTTCCCAGAATGCAGGATTTTCAGTGCTAAAATTAGGAAATCAAACCAAGACAAGTTGGTCACCCTAGGGAGAACTTGAATCCATGTTGTAGAAAGAAATACTGAGAGTTTCAGGACATTTACCCAGGAGAAGGCATGATAAATTCTTCTGTGCATACTTAAAGACCCTATTATTTTCTTCTTTATAACCCCAAGAAGTTACAAGGATCAGGAAGTAAAGTTACACATTGTGGTTCAATATAACAACAACAAAAAAAAAAGACTTATAATCCAAGCAGCCTAAAGGTGAAATGAGATAGATCAAGTCATTCATGAAAATTCTCAGGTTATGGGCAGCAGTTGGTGTAAAGATATACAAGGAATGTTGCAGAGAGGATTCAAATTTTGGGAAGAGGAGAAGGGGAGAAGGGGTTTAGATTAGATGGCCTTTATGATTCTTTCCAATTTTGCTTATAACTTCTATGATTCTATTATGATCATAGGATATTTAAGATACAACCAACTCTGAAGAGGAAGTTTGAAAATTTTACATTCATTTCCAAAAAGTAACAGAAGAATTTTGAAAGAGCAAAATAAGGAGAATGATAGGGCAGGAGAGAAACTGAAATTAGTCTGAGGTTAGTGTAACAGGTGATATAAGCTGTCAAGTCATTTCTGAAGCAGGCAGCCTCAGATAAGAGATCAGCCATGGGTGAAGAAAGATCATTTTAGAAGAGAATGAGAAACAGTCACTGAGGATGGTAAAGTAATTCAAGCATTAAATTAATTCTTACATGTTTACCAAAGGGATGACAAAAAATATGCCTACTCCTCTTTGTCTCAAGAAAAGTGTTTAAGTTACCAGGGTGACTGAAATGCCAAGTATCCAAACAAGATCAGTGCCAAGTATTAACCCTAAGTTTGCCTGCATCAAATTTCTATATCATCTAAGACAGAAACATTAAGCCCATCCTTGACACTTTGCTTTTGGGTTAAGTAGCACCAGGAACTAGCAAAATGGAAGTCAGAGTTATGCCCCAAGTACTTTTATCTATTTGGGACCAACCGGTTTTAGTGCCCAAGGGATAGAAGATTGAATGAAAAAGAATGGGCTGAACCTCCAGATCCTAAGGCCCTAATACAAACCTGAATTTTATTTTCAAAACCTTGCTTTTACATCATAACACAGTCTACTGTGGTCATTTTTTGATCATTTGCAAAACTTTTCTACCCCAGTTTCTTATCTATGTTAAGGATGAGTTTTGTCTTCAAAATAATCAAGGCATGATACAGGGTGCTCGGGGCTGGTGCACTGGGATGACCCAGAGGGATGGGATGGGGAGGGAGGTAGGAGGGGGGTTCAGGTGGGGAACACATGTACACCCATGGTGGATTCATGTCAAGGTATAGCAAAACCAGTACAATATTGTAAAGTAAAATAATAATAAAAATAAAATTATTTTAAAAAATAATCAAGGCATGAGAGTAAATTGCAGTGGGATCCAAATAAAGTTATAAACACAGAATAACAGTTACACTTATTGAATTCTCCCTGAAGGCATAGTTCTGTACTAATTATAAAAAGTGAAAAGCAAAGTTGCTCAGTCGTGTCCAACTCTTTGCGACCCCATGGACTGTAGCCTACCAGGCTCCTCTGTCTATGCGATTTTCCAGGCAAGAATACTGGAGTGGGTTGCCATTTCCTTCTCCAGGAGATCTTCCCGACCCAGGGATTGAACCCAGATCTCCTGCATTGTAGGCAGACACTTTACCGTCTGAGCCACCAGGGAAGTTCACGTACTAATTATGGAGGGACTACAAAGAAAAAATAGCTGCATCCCCTGATTTCAATGAATTTACAGTATCTGGGACAAGGCAGGACAAAATATTCCAATTTGACAAATGTTAACTAATAGGGTTTGATACTTTCACACACTCGTCTTTAAATGGATACTGTCCACGTTTTATAAGTGAAGCAATATGAACTGCCTATGAAGTAACCACATGTACCTTTTTGCCCTGGCCAGTTCCAGTTTATATCTATTGTTTTGGTGTAATTTTTAACAGTATCCATCTTCACTCTCCAGATTTCCTCAGTTTTGATTATCAATTATATGTTCACCTCACAGTAGTATATGACACACCTGAGATGAAAATAATGGCCTGATAATTTCTTGTGCTCTTTTGAATGTGGTCTTAAATTGGATATTCTATGGTGAGAATGTAACTGAGCAGGATCCTATGGGGCCATCTCATGAGAGACCCCTCACCCATGTCCTCTGTTTTAGCTCCTGTCTGAAGTACCTAGACAATAGTATTTGATGCACATTTTCTGAGTTGTTTTGCAGATATAACCCCTGTCCCCTCAATAAAGGGAGATGTTACCCAATTGATGATCATGTTTACATAGCCCCCAGGCCTACTAGAGATTGAGGACTGATAAAGTTAATCCCTGTGACACAGCCCTGCTACCGTACCATCAGTCAATCAGAGAATTGTGCACGAGCTAATCACTTATGTACCCTGCAACCCCCGTCCCTCACCTGGGTTTTAAAAGTGCTTTGCTGAAACCCTTCATGGAGTTCAGGGCTTGTAGAGCATGAGCCACTTGTTTCCTTGCCTGGCTCTGCAATAAACCTTTCTCTCCTCCAAAAGCAGAAGTTTCCATTAGTTTGGCCTCACTGTGCACCGGGCACATGAACTTGCATTAAAAGAATATGACAGGCATAAATTGCTGTCTTGTGAAAGTCCATTGCTAACACTTTCATTTCCACACGATTACTCATTCATACTTAGGTAAGCATCCTTTGTGGCCTGCTACTTGCTCATTCATCCTCATCTATCCTTTCCTACTGGATCATAGCCACTACTACACATTTTCAATGTGGGACTGTAGAACCTCAGTATCTTCACCATTCATGCATCTAAAACCTTGGTCTTAGGCTTTCTTGATTCTTTAAAATCACAATCAATCCACATGGGACACCCATTCCCATGATCATTTATTGAATGATTAACAGGAACTATACCACCTCTTCAAAACTAAAACTTCAATATCATACATAAACCAAAGCTTCCTTTTCTTTCAGTTTTCCTACCATCATTCCTGCCTAACCAACTTCCTTTAGTCTCATTCATAGTTACTGTTTGCTGACCCTCCTCCACCCCTATGATTTCCGCTGGATCATCTAACTATTTGTGACTTTACTTTGTTTTCTACTGAGCTTGGACTCCATAAAAATCTCATCCATTCCTATGATTTTTATTTTTCATATTCAAATAACATGAAAAGAGGGTCATTCGTTTGTAGCCATAGCACTTCACATAAAAACCAGAGTTATAATGCATACTCAACAAATATGTGTTGAATAAAGAAATTATGATGGGGTATTACCTGCTCTATATTAAATTTTCTCCTTTAAATTTTCATAACAAAGTTATAAGTAGCATATCTGAAAGGGCTAGGTGGTATAGCAACTGGTCTAATGAGGCTGCAGTAATTAGTCACATCCTCAGGTGAACCAGGTTTGCTTTGAACTACTATATGAAAACAAAATAACACCCTAATCTTTGATCAGCTATGCCACTCACTATTATTTTTATGATTATATTTTATAATATTAGTGTTATAAATATCTTTATTCCCTCCTAGGTACTTCGCAACTTATTTTAATTGCTGGCTAGTAGGTATTCAGTGGCTCCCAGCCTTTGGGATTATGCCCCAAATAGCAGGATGTCCTATAGGAATAGTCAGTTTATAGGCAGAGTTAGAATTATACACTGCATATAAGAAGTGCTTCATAATTCACTGGTTTAAATAAGCATATTTTATCACTTACATATGCAGAGAAAAAAATTAAACATAATTACAGAAAAAGAGCCAATGAAAACATTTGAAAAACTATTTTTTAAAAGTATGTACCATTCATCAACCAATATTTTCAAAATATAAACACTTTCATACAATGAAATACCTTATTTGTAAACATTTGACTGCTTTAAATGACTCTCTATTATAAGTAGGTTTTTGCAAAATTTATTTTTTTACTCACCTGAACTTTTCTTGAATTCCAGCTTTGTTCGTAGTTGTGGAAAATTCTTCCAGAGATGGGAATACCAGACCACCTGACCTGCCTCCTGAGAAACCTGTATTCTGGTCAAGAAGCAACAGTTAAAACTGGAAATGGAACAACAGACTGGTTCCAAATCAGGAAAGGAATACATCAATGCTGTATATTGTCACCCTGGTTATTTAACTTCTATGCAGAGTACATCATGAGAAATACTGGACTGGATGAAGCACAAGCTGGAATCAAGATTGCTGGGAGAAATTATCAATAACCTCAGATATGCAGATGACACCACCCTTATGGCAGAAAGTGAACTAAAGAGCCTCTTGATGCAAGTGAAAGAGGAGAGTGAAAAAGCTGGCTTAAAACTCAAAATTCAGAAAACGAAGATCATGGCATCCAGTCCCATCACTTCATGGCAAATAGATGGGGAAACAGGAACAGACTTTATTTGGGGGGGCTCCAAAATCACTGCAGATTGTGACTACAGCCATGAAATTAAAAGACGCTTACTCCTTAGAAGAAAAGTTATGATCAACCTAGACAGCACATTAAAAAGCAGAGCCATTATTTTGACAACAAAGGTCTGTCTAGTCAAAGCTATGGTTTTTCCAGTAGTCATGTATGGATGTGAGAGTTGGACTATAAAGATAGCTGAGCACAGAAGAACTGATGCTTTTGAACTGTGGTGTTGGAGAAGACTCTTGAGAGTCCCTTGGACTGCAAGGAGATCCAACTAGTCCATCCTAAAGGAAATCAGTCCTGAATATTCATTGGAAGGACTGATGCTGAAGCTTCAATATTTTGGCCACCTGATGTAAAGAACTGACTCATTTGAAAAGACCCTGATGCTGGGAAAGATTGAAGGCAGGAGGAGAAGTGGACGACAGAGGATGAGATGGTTGGATGGCATCATCGACTCAATGGACATGAGTTTGAGTAAACTCCAAGTGTTGGTGATGGACAGGGAGGCCTGGCATGCTGCAGTCCATGGGGTCACAAAGAGTTGGACATGACTGAGCGACTGAACTTTCTGATGCAACCTCTCTCCAGCTTTTATTTCATTTGTCTTTGGTAGACTTATGCTTCTGATGGCAGCAGACTAGTTACTTTCAGACCAATCCATCTACTAGGACACCAGAAATATCTGCATAGAACATAAATGTAAAATTTTTATGTAAAATAGTATAATGTAATATAAATTAAGCACAATGAGTTTATATTCTGTGTATCATGTATATGTATGTATACATATATATATATTTATAATTATTTTATACTAAGTAAATGTTAGTCACTCAGTTGTGCCCAGGTCTTTGTGACCCCATGGACTGCTGCCCCCCAGGCTCCTCTGTCCATGAGATTTTCCAGGCAAGGATACTGGTGTGGTTCACCATTTCCTTCTCCAGGGGATCTTCCCAACCCAGGGATCAAACCCAGGTCTCCTGCACTGCAGGTATATTCTTTACTGACTGAGCTACAAGGGAAGTCCAATTTTTATACTATAAAAAAAAATTGTAGTTCAAGGGTAATAAAAGAAGATTCATGTTAAACATATAAGATTTTCAGTTGAGAATTTGAAGCTCTTTGTGTTTCACTACTACACTACATGGATAAGCAAATCACTAAAAGTACATTCAAGCTTCTATGGATTATGGAAATCTGGGATTGCTAGTGCTTTCACCCACCTATTTCTCAGAATGAAAATTAAATCATCTCTGGAGGAAGAACACATCAAATTTATCTAAAATATTATACAAAATTCTTTGGCTTTTGATAAAATAGAACCAACCTTGTACAAATAAAGGATTTGAGAAGTTAATGAAAAAATACATACTACAAACAGACAAACAAGAGATCCATATGTTTAAGTTATCAGACAAGGGCTATGGAATAATTCTGTTACTGTTGAAGAATTTCAAGAAAATCAAATATGCCACAGAGCTAGAAACTAAAACTTAAGAATCACATGGGACTTCCCTGGGAGTCCAGTGGTTAGGACTCCATGCTACCACTGAAGGGATTATGCGTTCAATCCCTAATCTGGGAACTAAGATCCCATATGCTATATGGCATGACCAAGAAATTGAAAATATTTTTGATTAAAAAAAAGAACCCCTCTAGTTTGTCACAGAGCACCAAATTGACTGAACACACACACACGCAAACAGAGCTGTTCAACAGTATCAGAGTGTACTGACCAGACTTGATGTATCAAGGTCAAGAGAGAATGAAAGCACACTGAAGTAAACCTTAAAACTCTGTCTCTTTTCTCTTTTAAGGTATTTTACAAGTCTTGCAAGGAGCACAAAGGCTAGCAGAAAACAGATTCCCTGAGCTTGTAGCAGTCTCACTGGGCATAGAGAACAAGTTAGCATTTAGGGCTCCCAAAAGGCCATAATCTAAGGGCCAATATTTCATAGAAAAGGGAACCACACCAAAGTGAGTCTAACATTCTATACTCAGTTTTCCCTTGAAGTAGTTTTTTAAGTTTCAAGCTTTACTTGTATGGAGAATGGTTCTGAGAATCCAAACTAAAAGAAGCTGTAGGACGTGAAAAGGCTAAGAAGAGATTCCAGCAGTGTCATGGCACTAAGGAGACAAAAAAATCGAGGTTAGAACCTACAAAGGAAGAATCACCTGGTAAATGAGCAAAGTCCTCTGGTAAGACTCTGAAAGAGATGTATCCTAGAGAACGGACAAAATGCAAATACACCAGTTGGAGTAGGAGCAAGGCAATTTGACCATACTCTATGCTCCTGTAAGAAGAATAATATATCCTCTCTAAAGGAAAATAATGAGATGTAGAACCTCTAAATTTTTCTTGTGCAATGGCTATTATTCAATATGAAATTAACAGGTATGGAATGAAACAGGACAAACTGACTTAAATCCAAGAGAAAAGGCAGTCAATAGAAACAGATCCAATGGTGATCCAGACACAAACTTAAAAGAACTACAATGAATATCTTCAAGAAAATAGAAAAAAAATGGAAAATTTCACAAAAATAAATAATAATCAAATGGAAATCTTAGAAGTAAAACGTAAAATGAAATAACACTTAAAAATTTTAAGTAATCTAAATTAGTAATTTGATAGACAAGTTTAACAGCAAATCATTCCAAGTAGAATGGATGAATAGTAAACTTGAAGGTAGGTCAGCAGAAAATGTACAGAATGAAGCACAAGGAGAAAAAGAAAAATGCAAAAAACCTATCATACAGGTAAATGGAATCTAAGAAAAAGAGAAGAGAGAAAATGGATCAGAAGAATATTTAGAGCAATATCAGCCAATAGTTTTCCAAAAATGATAAACACCATCAACTATAGATAAGAGAATATCTATGAATCCCAAGCAGTGTGTGTGTGTGTGTGTGTGTGTGTATGTGTGTGTGTGTGTGTCTCCACGCAAAGAATATCACGGTAAAGCTTCTGAAAATCAAAGACAAGATAATATGAAAAATCAGCCAAAGGAATTTAGAGTTCCATTACTTTTCAAACAGCACCATTAGACTAATAGCTAATTTTTCTAAAGAAAGAATAAAATAGGAGTTCTTTAAAGGACTGAAAGCAAATAATGCAAACTCACATTACAATTTATAATGAAAATATCTCTACACATACAGACAAAATAAAACATATTCAAACAAACAAAAGCTAAAAGAATGAATTACTATCAAATTTTCCCTGAAATATACTAAAAAGAAATGTTTATGAGAGGGAAATGACCTAAGGTAGAAGTACAGTAATGTGGAAAAGAATGATGAACTCCTGAAAGGATTAATTTAAATGAATATTGACCTTTTAAAGCAATAATAGTGTTAAATTGTGTGGCTTTAATATTTGCAGAATTAAAACTTTTGGCAGCAAATCACATAAAAATGTAAAAGAAGTGTGAATAGAGGTATAATATTAGAAAGGTCCTTGCATGTTTGGAAAGTAATAAAAGCACTTATTTTGATTGCATTTTAATGAGACAAGGATGCATGCTGTAATCTCTAGGGTAACCATTAAACAACATGAAATATTTATTATTAACAGGGCAACAAAGGAAAAATAGGATTTAAAAAAATATTTGATTAATTCAAAAGAGTCCAAAACAGGAGAAAGAAATCACCAAAATAGGCCAAAAAGAAAGTATATAGCAAAATGGTTCATATAAACTTAGAGACATCACTAACTACTTTATATATAAACGACCACAGACTCCAAATAAAAGACACATATTGTCAGTCTAAAAATGAAAATAAAACTCAATTTATTAGTTACTAGAGACACACCTTAAGTGTACAGAAACATAACACATGAATGTAAAGAGTGAAAAAAAAAATACACCATGCATACAACTAACCCAAAGGAAGCTAAATTAAGAAAATGAAAGGACACCAATCAGAACGGCCATCATTACAAAATCTACAGATAACAAGTGATGGAGGGGTGTGAAGAAAAGGGAATCCTTGTACACTGTTGGTAGGAATGTAAATTGGTACAACTATTATAGAAAACAGTATGGAGATCCTTAAAAAATGCTGAACATAGTGTTACCATAAGATCCAGCAATCTTATTTCTGGGCATATATCCATACAAAACCATAATTTGAAAAGATATTTGCACCCCTATGTTCATAGCAGCAGTATTTACAATAGTCAGGGCATGGAAACAATCTCCATGTCCACTGAAAGATGAATGGATAAGGAAGAAATGATATAATACAAACACAATGGAAAACTACTCATCATACAAAAGAATGAAATCATGCCATTTGCAACAACATGGATGGACCTAGAGATTTTAAGTAACCTTGAGATTATCATACTAAGTGAAATAAATCAGAAAGACAAAGACAAATACCATATGATATCACTTATATGTGGAATTTTTCAGATAAACTCAGAGACATCAGTAGTTACTTTTAAAATATAAACGACTAAAGACTCCAAATAAAAGAAACATATTGTCAGTCTAAAAATGAAAATAAAACTCAAATACATGCTTACCAGAGACACACCTTAAATATACAGAAACATAAAACATTCTATCATAAGTTATGATAGAAATGAATTTATCTACAAAACGGAAAAAGACTCACAAACATAGAGAACAGACGTGTGGTTGTCAAGAGGGAGTGGTGTGGGGGAGGAATGGTTTGGAAGTTTGGGATTAGCAGATGCAAACTATTATATATATAGAATAGACAATCAACAAGGTCCTAGTGTATAGCACAGAGAACTCTATTCAATATACTGTGATAAATCATAATGGAAAAGAATATGAATATATATGTGCAACTGAATCACTTTGTTATACAGTAGAAATTAGCACAGCATTATAAATCAATTATACTTCAATAATTTTTTTTAAAAAAAGAATAGGGTAGGACATAAAGGACAAATTTAATAATGATAAAATGTCAACTCAACAGGCAGATGAAAAGTGAAAGTCACTCAGTTATGTCTGACTCTTTGCAGACACGACTGCATAGTCCATAGAATTCTCCAGGCCAGAATACTGGAGTAGGTAGCTTTTCCCTTCTCTAGGAGATCTTCCTAACCCAGGGATCGAACCCAGGTCTCCCGCACTGCAGAAGAATTCTTTACCAGCTAAGCTATCAGGGAAACAGTAAGGTACATGCACCCAATAATATAGGTTAAAATATGTAAAGCACACATTTTCAGAAGAGAAACAATATACGACCTGCAAACAAATCAGGTGACATTAAAACACCTGTCTCACTAAAACATAAAACAAATGAATAAAAAATACTGATGATCGGGCAGATGTAAATAAACTGGCTTAATTTGGGTTTTCCCAGAAACACATTTGGAGACAAGGATTTAAATGCTAGTTATTGCTTTGAGAAGCCGAGGGAATACTGGTAGTAGACAGGGGAATTGTTAACGGAAAGAAAATTCAGCTATTGCTATGTGCTGCTGTGGGCACTGGAACTTATTCTTGTCTGTCATCTTTCAGACAAAGTTAAACCAAAGAAAAACACTTCCTCAGTATTATCCCAACTAAGGAGTAATAGATTAGAATATTTATACACATACACCCACTCCCAAGAGTCATCGATTATAGGGCCAGTCTCTAGGGGAATAAATTCTCGAGCACCTCTGGTCTATAGTGTACACATGGTCAGCATGATCTTCCATCTTTCTGCTTTCAGTCATAAAGTTGTAAGTTGTGGGCAATTTGCAATCAGCCAGAGCACACTAGAGTGTTCTAAGGACATGAGTGAGGCACTGACAGCATCTGCTACAATAGCTAACAAGAATGGCCTAATTGATATTTATAGAACACTGTTCAGTTCAGTTCAGTTCAGTCACTCAGTCGTGTCCGACTCTTTGTGACCCCACGAATCACAGCACACCAAGCCTCCCTGTCCATCCCAACTCCCAGAGTCCACCCAAACCCATGTCCATTGAGTTGGTGATGCCATCCAACCATCTCATCCTCTGTCATCCCCTTTCCCTCCTGCCTTCAATCTTTCCCAGCATCAGGGTCTTTTCAAATGAGTCAGCTCTTCACATGAGGTGGCCAAAGTATTGGAGTTTCAGCTTCAACATCAGTCCTTCCAATGAACACCTAGGACTGATCTCATTTAGAATAGACTGGTTGGATCTCCTTGCAGTCCAAGAGACTCTCAAGAGTCTTCTCCAACACCACAGTTCAAAAGCATCAAATCTTCAGTGCTCAGCTTTCTTTATAGTCCAAATCTTACATCCATACATGACCACTGGAAAAATCATAGCCTTGACTAGACATACCTTTGCTGGCAAAGTAATGTCACTGCTTTTTAATACACTGTCTAGGTTGGTCATAACTTTCCTTCCAAGGAGTAAGCATCTTTTAATTTTATGGCTGCAATCACCATCTGCAGTGATTTTGGAGCCCAGAAAAATAAAGTCAGCCACTGTTTCCACTGTTTCCCCATCTATTTCCCATGAAGTGATGGGACCGGATGCCATGATCTTAGTTTTCTGAATGTTGAGCTTTAAGTCAACTTTTTCACTCTCCTCTTTCACTTTCATCAAGAGGCTCTTTTGTTCTTCTTCACTTTCTGCCATAAGTGTGGTATCATCTGCATATCTGAGGTTATTGATATTTCTCCTGGCAATCTTGATTCCAGTTTGTGCTTCATCCAGCTTCTCATGATGTACTCTGCATAGAAGTTAAATAAGCAGGGTGACAATATGTAGCCTTGACGTACTCCTTTTCCTATTTGGAAACAGTCTGTTGTTCCATGAACCCTGTACATTATAGCAAAACTGCAGCATACACATTATTTCCAAGTGCACATGGAACATTTATCAAAATACACCATATACTGTGCCATAAGACAAGTCTCAGCAAATGTTGATGTGATTAAAATCATACTGAAAATGTTCATTGACCACACTGAAATTGAACTAGAATTTAATAACAAAATGATATCCAGGGAAATCCATACATGTCCATATATTGAAGACTACACTTATAAATAAACCATAGTCCTACTTTAAGGAAAACACTCAATGACATAAATCAAAGCAAGATCCTCTATGACCCACCTCCTAGAGTAATGGAAATAAAAACAAAAGTAAATGAGTGGGATCTGATTAAACTTAAAAGCTTTTGCATAGAAAAGGAAACTATAAGCAAGGTGAAAAGACAACCCTCAGAATGGTAGACAATAATAGCAAATGAAACAACTGACAAAGGGTTAATTTTCAAAATATACAAGCAGCTCATACAACTCAATGCCAGGAAAACAAACAACCCAATCAAAAAGTTGGAAAAAGACCTAAACAGATATTTCTACAATAGAGACATACAGATGGCTAACAAACACATGAAAAGATGCTCAACATCACACATTATTAGAGAAATGCAAATCAAAACTACAATGAGGTATCATGTCACACCAATCAGAATAGCCATCATCAAAAAGTCTACAAACAATAAATGCTGGAGAGGGTGTGGTGAAAAGGGAACGCTCTTGCACTGTTGGTGGGAATGGAAATTGACATAGCCACTATAGAAGATGGTATAGAAATTCCTCAAAAAACTAGGAATAAAACCACCATATGACCCAGCAATTCCACTCCTAGGCATATACTCTGAGGAAACCAAAATTGAAAGAGACACATGTATCCTATTTTTCATTACAGCACTATTTACAATAGCTAGAACATGGAAGCAACCTAGATGTCTATGGACAGATGAATGGATAAAGAAGTTGTACATATATACAATGGAATATTACTTGGCCATGAAAAGGAATGCATTTGAGTCAGTTCTGATAAGGTAGATGAACCTAGAATCTATTATACAGAGTGAAGTGAGTCAGAAAGAGAAAGATAAATATTATATTCTAACACATACATATGGAATCTAGAAAAATGGTACTGAACAATTTATTTACAGGGCAACAATGGAGAAACAGACATAGAGAATAGACTTATGGACATGGGGAGAGGGGAGGAGAGAGTGAGATGTATGAAAAGAGTAACATGGAAACTTACATTACCATATGTAAAATAGCCAACAGAAATTTGCTGTATGGCTCAGGAAACTCAAACAAGGGCTCTGTGTCAGCCTAGAGGTGTGGGATGGCAAGGGAGATAGGAGGGAGGTTCAAAAGCGTGGGGGTATATGTATACCCATGGCTGATTCATGTTGAGATTTGACAAAAAAAAACCAGCAAAATTCTGTAAAGCAATTATCCTTCAATTAAAAAAAAAAAACCTGATATTGTCAGCTATGGCAGGGAAGGCCACCTTGAGGTAGAAAAATGTATGATAAGACCTGGAAATCAGAGAAGAAGGGTATGTTCCATACAGAAGGAATAATATGTCTAAAAGTTATTTTTTTTTAATGGAAGGCTTCTTGGAGGAGGCATCTTGAAATGGGCCTTAAACGATTACTGAGATTTGGCTGGCCAGAGGGAAAATGAATAAAGGATATTGCAGGTAGAAAGAGCAATATGAGTAAAAAGAGGTATGAACATGACATGTTAGAGTCCATGAACTTTAATGAAATCTAGCTTCTCTGATGTGTAGCCATGGGGACTTGAGTTGGAGAAATAGGATGAGATCAGACAATGGTGTGGAGAGCAAAGATTTTTGGCTATGGGTCAATACACAAGAGATGAATGTATACTTATGTAGCAAGCTTCCTTTATAAGGCAAGCTTCAGTAGAATATTTAAAAACCTAAATTTAATTCAAAGAGATATTAAAAGCCACTGAGTAATATATCCCTTTAATAGCACATGTAAAAGTGGTCCACCTTCTGTTCCAGGGAAAGCATTCTTCTGTTCAGTATATATTGCAACAGCAGGTTGCTATCAAGCCCAATATTATTTAGTAACAGATTGTTACAGTATAACAATCTAACTCAGGCCATTCTTGGTCTTCCAGCAGTCCAACAGGAATGGACTGCTTCCGTTAATTGAATATTCTGTACGTTTGTCATGCAAATACAGAAGGTTTAGCAACATTTACAAAATCTGAGTACAACTCAAGTCACTTAACACAGATTAAGAACTCAAAATCCATGTGCTCAAATTATCTTTCAGTTCATTTCAGTTTATCTTTCTTTGATGATTCAGAAAACTCTCTGGGTCTTAAGGGGTCATCTGTAGAAATATTTTCTTATGTGTTCAGAAATGCTTAGAGTAGAAGTCCAGCCAGGCGGTGCTGGAGAAAATGATTTCTTGTAAGGTGATACTCTAATTCAGTATGGGGGGGAGGGAAGTATAATAGGGTATTGGAAAAACCTAGAAGAATATCCTGCCAACAGTTGTACAGATTTGGAAAAGGAGAATGTCTCCAGTGCTGGGCATGAGGGATGTAGGACGATGTATTCCTCTTTACAGTCTCCAAGATACTGCGCCAGGCTTAAGTCATAATAGCTACATTCTATAGCTCTGTTCATTCACAATGATTGCCCTCTACATCACCAGCCTAGGGAAAAGGAGGCATTACAATATATGCAGGATGGTATGGAGAACTCAGAATATAGAGACAAAATATACTCTACTGTGAAACTAATTTTGAGGTCCAGAAAATGTTGAGGAGAGAATTCACATTTAGTAAGGCTGAATCTTCACAACAACTATTATTCATATATTATAATTGTGAAATTATTCCAATTTTACAGACAGAGAAACTGAACTTCACTGGGATTAGCTAATGTATAGGTTAGCTAATAAATCTTTAAATCAGTATTTAAACTCGGTTTTGTCTCATTCCCAAACTACTAGCTTTTCAGTATTCTACTTACTCTCACATTCATTTTGGCAACAGCTATATGTCAGGTAGGGAATTAAGCACTTCCCATGCATCACCTCATCTCAGAGTTTTAGAGACTGAGGTCCAGAAAGCTTAGGTAACATGTCTAAAGTCACACACTAAATGGCATAAACCAAGATTTGAACCTAGACTCTGATTTCAAAGTCTCCTTTGTTAAGCACTGTGATACATGTGACTAAAAGCAGACCATACATATCCCAACCTGATTTTTGCCACTCAAAGTTAGAATGCCCAGTGTTCTTCATCCAACTAGGACATAGATACCCAATTAGGAAGTTGAAATTAGTTTTCTTGGTTTTGCCCCCAAACAATCCATTATTAATACAGCAGTCCTTAACCTTTTTCACACCAAGGACCAGTTTCATGGAAGATGATTTTTCACAGAATGGCAATAAGGCAGGAGGTAGGGATCGTTTTAGGATGATTCAAGTGCATTATATTTATTGTGCACTTTATTTCTACTCGAACCTTTGTCTCCTGCATTTCAGGTAGATTCTTCACCATCTGAGCCATGAGGGAAATCATGGTATTATTACATCACCTCAGATGAACTGGCCTTAGATCTCAGAGGTTGAGGACCCCTGCATTAGAAGATACTACAGTACCTAGCAAAGGAGAGAAGACAGTGTTTTCATCATGGACAATGCCACTTGGCAAAAGGCTACCTCCTGGGGCATCTAGTGCCTGTTTTGAAGGGGTACTATCTGGTTCAGAGCTGAGAGTAATATAGGGATTCAATTATGTCAACTTATGTCACATGGCCCCAGATGATCTCACTAGCTTCTTCTGAACTGTTTCATCTTCTATAACCTTCCTTAGTATGTGCTTTCATTTCTCATAGAACTCCACCGTCAACAAACAATTCCCTATCCTTTCCTCTCCTCTAGGAGAGAAATGCAGTAGCGAATTGCATATATTTGTTCTCAAGTTTGTGATGTGCCAGAGGGGTTTCAAAGTACTGCCTGACTCTAGAAATCCAGTTCACGAAAAAAAAAAAAAAAAGATCAAATCTCTTACTATATTAATGGAGTATCATGTTAGCTATAATTACACTAATTGTAGAAAGGTCAGGGTTTGAAATGATACAGAGAAACGATTCCTCCTCACACACTGCTGCTGCTGCCGCTGCTAAGTCGCTTCAGTTGTGTCCGACTCTGTGCAACCCCACAGACGGCAGCCCACCAAGCTCCATCATCCTTGGTATTCTCCAGGCAAGAACACTGGAGTGGATTGCCATTTCCTTCTAAAATGCATGAAAGTGAAAAGTGAAAGTGAAGTCGCTCAGTCATGTCCGACTCTTAGCGACCCCATGGACTGCAGCCTGCCAGGCTCCTCGGTCCATGGGATTTTCCAGGCAAGAGTACTGGAGTGGGTTGCCATTGCCTTCTCCAACTCACACACTACTCATCTATAATACTGTTGTCAGAAGGGAAGGCCTGACACCTGTGTCCTAATTAACCTGTGACCTATGACCCTTCCACCAAGGCAGTGGTCTCCAAAATTTTGGCACCAGGGACTGGTTTTCTGGGAGACAATTTTTCCACGGACTGGGCAGGGGTTGGGGGATGGTTCAGGCAGTAATGCAAGAGGTGGGGAATAGCCGACGAAGCTTCACTCACCTGCCACGCAGGAGGTGAGCAGCCCAGTTCCTAACAGGCAGTGGACCAACTAGGGGTTGGAGACCCATGTACTAAAGAATTCTTACTTAGGGGATACTTTCTAATCTGTGGAATGTCTAAAACAGACACGAGGTGATAAGGTAAGACACGCTGCCTCTAGCCAATAGCTCTCTAGACGCAGGAATAAATAAACCATGGCATATGGACCAAATCCAGACTGCTGTTTATTCTTGCAAATAAAGTTGTATTGGAACACAGCCACACTTGTTTATTTAGGTATGTCTAGTGGTAAAGAATCTGCCTGCCAATATAGGAGATGCAAAAGATGCAGTTTCGATCCCTGGGTTGGGAAGATTCCCTGGAGGAGGAACTGGCAACACACTCCAATAGCTTTCCCTGGAAAATTCCATGGACAGAGGAGCTGGTGGGCTACAGTCCATGGGGCTGCAAAGAGTTGGACACGAGTGAGCACAGCACATTCTGTTCTACATTCTACTTTGCCATTGTTGTTGATGCTCTTCACTCAGTCGTGTCCAACTCTTTGTGACCTCATGAACTCTGGCATGCCAGGTTTCACTGCCTTTCACCATCCCTTGGAGTTTGCTCAAACTCATGTCCATTGAGTCGGTGATGTGACTGAACCATCACATTCTCTGTCATATCCTTCTCCTCCTGCCTTCAATCTTTCCTGGCATCAGGGTATTTTCTAATTAGTTGGCTCTTTGCATCAGGTGGCCAAAGTAGTAGAGCTTCAGAATTGAATAGCTGTTCTAGATAACATGTAGCCTACAAAGCTGAAAATATTTACTACCTTGTTCTTTACAGAAAAAAAAAAAATTTGTAACCCCTGGTCTATTGGAAACAGTTGACTTGGAAACTACAATGAACACAAAATCAACCCATACAGAAAAATGCCCCTCAGGTACCTTCTGTTCCCCACTACCCCTCCTATTGTTTTCTCTCCAAATTCACAGGAGAACTGAGAGGGAAGGTACTCTATGAAAACTAATGTGAGTTCTTTAGGGAATTTTGGGTTTCAGCAAATGGGAAAAAAAAAAAAAGAGTGGGATAAAATTTCAGCATACAGAACGCTTAAAAGTGGTACTGAACTGAGAAGATGGCAAATTTAGCAGAGTTTAAGTTAGCATGAAGACATTTAGGACCTCAGGAGAAATGATATTTTAGAGCATGACAGTTACCTAGGGCCTATTCATTTTTATATTTTTACTACAAACTTCCTGACTCATTCATAGCAAATAGAAAGTAAATACCTCTTCTCTAGTCCCTATTCTCATTCCATTCATTCAAAGTTTTGAGCAAGATACTAAACTGGATGCTGAGAATGTAGCATGAATAATCAGAGCTTGTTTTCTATTCTCACGGGGCCCGCAGTTTAGTGAGAAAAATAATTAAAGATAAGCTCACAAGAATTTATAATTTTGATAAGTACCACACAGGAGAACTATAGGATGCTCTAAGAGTCCAAATCTAGACTGGAGGGGTGGGGATAGTGTTACAGTAACAGCAACACTGATAAAGAACACTTAAGACCTGAAGAGTAGAGAGCAATTTATGTGAAACGCTCTTTTTCCTATTTCTATTTTTGCCTAGGATAGGAATCTGGCGTCTTCAAAGACTTGAAACAAAACTAGATTCCTAAGCAAGGATAGAAGAAATAGAACATTAGGTTCAATATACAAGTAGAGTACAAATCACACTGGACAATGAAAGCTCTAGAATTTTATTACAATAATAATAAAACACAACTTAGAAGTAACAGGGACCATGATTTCACCTACAGTTTGCTCTATCGATTCAAGAAGAAGGTAGAGAATAGACAAAAAGGGAGGGAGGTCATAGTTTTCATGGGCAAAGTCTTAGGGGGCTCTTGTAGTATCTTCTGTCTCTCCTCACTTTTAGTCATCTTTTTTTTCCTTTCCTATACTCTCTCCTTTTCTGCTTATTCCTTTCCCTTGCCTTCCTCTCCTCTAGTATCAACGGTCCAGTGCCCTTGGTTTTCAGCTCTCAAGCTCTTGCTATTAGTTTTATTGCTTTAGCAATCAAATCAGCTCTGTGGACTGGCCTGGGAAGTCAGACATTGCTTAAAGTGTTAGAACATATATTGTGTGCCAGGTTGAGTTTGTACATAGGGCAACTTGTATTTGGAAGCTGGAAAACATCTGTACTATAGATCTTGGTTCAGTGGATGCCCAATGCTTGATTACTCATAGGTTAACATGAACACCTTTGCCCGTCTTATTTCCAACTTAACTGTAACACTTAATCCCTTACCCAGCATTGAACACCCACATTGTGCTCTCTCTGACTTTCTCCTCCCATATTTTTTCTTTTCTTCTTTTTTTTAAAAAGCATTTTCATAGCATTTTTCTAATTGAGGAACAAGCAGTTTTATCTCGAGCTAAACAACTGTGCCATTAGCAAGCAGATCAAGGGTGGGGGGAAACATCTTTTGGTAAAAGGGTCCTTTCAAGCACAGCCGCAACCTCACCATATTCACAACTGACTGCTTAGGCTACACAGAAGGCTGGACTGTAGCAAACATATACAGATACAGACTACAAGACCACAGCCTACTGTGATTTAATCATAGCTGCCCATATACTTCATACATCACTGCTGCCCATCATCATAAAGTTTAGCCATTACAGCCATAACTTGAATAATATTGTGATGGAAATTTCTGTTTAACAAAGATTTTCAAGCCTTGAGTGATGGCCTATTTATTTCAAGCAATTTACATTTATATAACTTTCATTTTCTGTCACCTAGAAATGAAAAGCCAGGGTACCAGCGAACCATCTATTAGGATTAAGCTCTCTACATTTTGGTCTTGGGGGTTTGTACTTTATCAGACCTCCTTCTTCTTCTCTCCTCTGTTCCCTGGTGATAAGTTCCATGCTCACAGTGAGAAGGAAATGAATATACAAGCACAGAATAGTATCTGCATTGTACTGGAGCTCCTGAGAGCGATCCACTGAGGCAGTCAATTTCCAGCTGAGATAGCCAGGTGCCCCTCAAGGCAACAGAACCCTCAGTTGCTCTGGTAACTTGATGTATTGCTTTCCTTACCCCACCTGTGTCCTAGTCTAGCTTGACCCTGGAGCTGCTGTTGATTCTACCTCTGTGTGTCCATGCAATGCCATCACCACTTTCAGAAAGGAAGCCTACACTACTCTCTTTGATGTTGCCTTTTGATTTCAGATTCATCCTAGTTTATATCTTGGCTACAAGCTTTCTTCAGGTGTTACATATTTTCATCAGCCTCTGGCCCCTTTACTTTATACAAGTTCAGTTTATTCTTTTTAAGATTGGTATCTCCTTAAAGAGTGAGGCAGCACATCATGGTCAGTTAGAGCAGTGCTTCTCACAGTTTAATGAATGTAAGAATCATCTGGGGATCTTCTTAACATGCAGATTCTAATACAGTAGGTATGAGTGGGGCCTAAGAGTCTGCATTTTTAATATGCTCCTAGATAATGCTGATAGATCCTGGTCCACAGGAAGATTAATACCTAACCTACAGAGTTGTGTATTAGGTAAACCAACCAAGCAAAAGTGCCTGGTAAGAATGAAGGGATCGAACCCAGGTCTCCCGCGTAGCAGGAAGATTCTTTACTGACTGAGCCACCAGGGAAGCCCAAGAATGAAGAGAATCAGCATTTTTTGAATACTTACTTTGAAAACTACTAGATGAGATTCTCATCCATGATTTAATTTAAACCTCACACGAACGCTATTAGGAAGCTACCATTAGTGTCATTTTCATGATAAAGGCACAAGGTTGATACCTTGTCCAAAGTTCCGAATGTGTCTGATACAATGTTCAGGTTCTTAACCATCATATAAATAAGTACTTGGCAAGTAAAAGCTAGACTTTTTGATCCAAGATAGAGCCATATAATCAGGGGTGCTCACGAGAGGTTAGATAGTTATGAGTTTGGTGTACAGGCACTTGATTATCAAAAAAAAATGGTTGAACAAGAGTGAAGATTGTCTCAACAACTAAGACTCTATGATGCTGTATTTGGTAATGGTTACATTTCAGGTGAAAAATATTTATCACTTCTGGATTCAGAACGGGGGAAGCCAAATAAGCAGCTTTATCCATGGTAAATCTAGATTTGAAAAATGGATTTGATTCAAAAGCTAAACTTGGACTTCCTACCCCCTCAACACTCCCAATTTTAAGACAGTGACCTCCACTAAAGGGCAGGAATGACTTACTAACCTAAGTGAATAAATGGTTAAAAAAAAAAAAAAAGTAGAGTAGTAGTTGGGAGTCACTAGAACCGATCTGTTTACCCCATAAAGATTGCAAGCACATATGAAGTTCACCTTGTCTGAGTACAAGGAATCCAAAAGAGATAGGATAGAGAGAGAGATTGAGGTAAGCCTGAATTGTCTTCTCAATACATCTATTCTGCCTTCTGATTAAAAGAAAATTCTTAGGAAAGAGTGTGTACGATTTGAAGATAAACTGAAAATATTCTCTCCAAAATAACTCTCCATATCCCCCTAACTACACAAAAGAGAAACAGAAGTCCCCTTATATATAGTACCAGGCAAGAATCATGGAACAGGTAAAAATACGTCATCTCTCCAGGTAATGATAAACATGTATTTTCTTGATTTGACAGCATGGAGTAGAGGTTAATGGGTTGGAGGTGGGAGGGGGGTTCAGGATTGGGAACTCATGTACACCCGTGGCTGATTCATGTCAATGTAGGGCAAAACCAATACAGTATTGTAAAGCAAAATAAAGTAAAAATAAAAATTAAAAAAAAAATTACAAGGGCTTAATTCAGGCTTTGCTAATTACTCTGTAACATTAACAAAGTCACTTAATCTGTGTGTCAGTTTCCCCACATCTAAAATGGTAATAACAGGAAAGAATTTGGGGGAGTTAGTGGAAACAGCAGCATTCTTCTTGAATCTCCCTGAATTTGAAAATAAAATAAAAAAAAATACAGAACAACTAGATATCACAATAAAAAATTAGGAGCAACATTTACAACAAAATTAGGTAATAAGATACCCTCACAATCTCAAAATACCAGCAAATGAGCAGGAGAGATATCAACATGCAAAACTAGCATGGTATCAGGGAATGTGGAGAACAGAGTAGAGGGAAGCAACAGGGCATCTCATGGACCTCAGCACAAAAGAGCCCCAACATAGTTTAAAAGTGTTTATAGGAAATACAGCAGAGTAAATTGAGAATAGCAACAGAAACTGCATGTAGAATACAAGAAAGGAGATAAGCAGAAGAGGTTAAGTAAAAACTTTGTAGCCCTGAATTGGATGAAATAAGAAATATACATACGAACTCCTAAGGTTTCCTTTCTTCCCTCCCCCATCTCCTCTCTCCCCCTCCTTTCCTTCTTTCTATCTATCTATCTTCACCAGCTCTACACATGGCAAAGGCATAGAAACACTGGCCAAAGCAAACAGTAGCAAGTTGTCTAACATACAACTTGTGACTTGAAATACTGTGTTCTATCAAAAGAAACTAGGGCATCTTAGAGAAATAACTGATTCTAGGTCAGCCATATTTTTTCATAGAAGACAATATATATGTTATGAAAAACTATTAGAGTCATGTTAAAAGAACTCACGGGCCAGTTTGAAAGGGATCTTACTGACCATATATGGAAAAGTTTGAGATTGAAAAAGGACTACGTTAGCAAAATTGCATAGTAGGCAGCTCCAAGCTTTCATTTCACCAAAGAAACATCACAAAATCACCAGAAGTTTTCAGAACTCTAGAAAACAGTCAAAGGTTTAGAGCAATCGAGTAAACACTGAATCAAGAAAAAAAAATCTGAAACAATAGAAAAATTTTATGGAATTTATACTAGCCCTTGAGCCACTACTTTCCAGCATGGTGGCAGTTTTTCTATTAAAGATAGAAATCTGATTTCCTGGTGTGGGATCCTGATATCTGGATCCAAAGGGAGAAGACTAGGCCTTGTTCACAAATTATTATATATGTGTATTCTAACTCATTTGGAGGATACCTGAAGGACAAAGGTAAGGCAATTAACTCTGTTTCAAATAACTAAGAATTTAGGCTAGAAAAGTGGTAGCATTTGCTCAAAAGTGCTACAAGCTGAAGTAACAGTCCACAGATGCTTGATGACAAAACATAAAATAGTCCACCTAAGGCCCAGGAGACAAAACTTGAGTTTCTTGGGGAAATTAGTACACTCAAAAGGATCTGTATACACAGGGAAATTTAGAAAGCCATGTGAATGCTCAGTAAAAGCTGAAGAAGATACAGTTTTCAACTAAAGCTAATCCTCCAGCTCAGTTCAAGCCTGGCCAGTTGTGGAAGGAATGTCCTCACACAGAGCAAACCAATAAGGAATAGGAAAAGTATTTTGTGTTTTAGGGATTTTTCTCTTTTTTTTTTCTTTGTTGTTGTTGTTGTTGTTTTAGCTCCTGGCATTCAAGAAAATCTGTTAAAATATTACCTGAGCACATAGTAAGGAAGAGAGACTTCACTGACCACAAACAATGAATATAGTATACAAAAATAGTTTTAGAAAGTCATTAAACAAAATAACTAGTGTATCCCTCAACAATGACGACAACAGAAAGCAAATCCTACAGAAAAGAGAAAGTCTGATTTCAAGAGTTATCATATTATAATATTCAAATTTCCCATTTTCATCAATAAAACATATCAAAAAGCATATAAAGAAGTGGGAAAGTATGACCCATTCAGAGAAACAAAATAGAGTGACAGAAACCACACCTGAGGAAGTCAAGACATTACACCTACTAGAAAAAGACTTTAAAACAACTATCTTAAATATGCCCATATGGACCTGCTGTATAGCACAGGGAATGCTACTCAATAATCTGTAATGATCTACATGGAAAAAGGAACCTACAAAATAGTGGATATGTGTATATGTAAAACTATTCACTTTGCTGTTCAGCAGAAAGAAAGCAACATTATAAATCAACTATACTCCAATAAAAATGAAGAAAAAACAAATAAAATGGCAGTTTTGCATCAGTGTAACAAAGTGAACAGAACAACATGCACATCATGTGAGTCCAAGAAGGAGAAGAAAAGGGAAGAAAGAATATATGAACAAATAATGGTCAAAAACTTCCCAAATTTCGTGAGATATATGAATCTATATGTTATCTACAAGAGATCCAAAGGTATAAATATTTTGAAAATGTGCTATGCTCAGTTGCTCAGTCATGTCCGTGTCTTTGGAACCCCATGGAGTGTAGTCCGCCATGCTCCTCTGTCTATGGGGATTCTCCAGGTAAGAATATTGGAGTGGGTTGCCATGCCCTCCTCCAGGGGACTTTCCCAACCCAGGGATCAACCCATTGCAGGTGGATTCTTTACCATCTGAGCATTGCAGGTGGATTCTTTACCATCTAAGCCACCAGTGAAGCCCATCTTGAAAACAGACAAATGAGAAAAGACTTTCTATCCAAATAGTAACCCAAAGAGATCTAGGGTGTCTATACTAATATCAGAAAAATATACTTCAAGTCCAAAACTGTTACAGGAGAAAAAGGACATTATAAAAGACTCAATTCATTCATAAGATATAATAATTATAAAAATATGGTTAATAAGAAATGATAAACCAAATAAAAGCTCTCAAATGAACGGAACATTGAAAGATTGGAGAGAGAAATAGATAATTCTACAATAATAGTTGGAGGCTCCAATACATCACATACAATAATGGACAGAATGACTATATACATCAATAATGGAATAGAGGATTTGAAAAACAATATAAACCCATGATGCATAATAATCATTCTACCAGACAACAGCAGAATAAACATTCTTCTCAATTGCACATAAACATTCTATAGGATAGACCCTATGTTAAGTTATAAAGCAAGTTTCAAAAATTTAAAAGATCGAAATCATACAAAGTATCTTTTCTGACCACAGCAGAATGAAGCTAGATCAGTTCAGCTCAGTTCAGTTGCTCAGTCGTGTCCGAATCATTGCAACCCCATGGATCGCAGCATGCCAGGCCTCCCTGTCCATCAGCAATTCCCGGAGTTCACTCAGACTCACGTCCATCAAGTCAGTGATGCCATCCAGCCATCTTATCCTCTGTCGTCCCATTCTCCTCCTGTCCTCAATCCCTACCAGCATCAGAGTCTTTTCCAATGAGTCAACTCTTCACATGAGGTGGCCAAAGTACTGGAGTTTCAGCTTCAGCATCATTCCTTCCAAAGAAATCCCATGGCTGATCTCCTTCAGAATGGACTGGTTGGATCTCCTTGCAATTCAAGGGACTCTCAAGAGTCTTCTCCAACACCACAGTTCAAAAGCATCAATTCTTCAGCACTCAGCTTTCTTCACAGTCCAACTCTCACATCCATACATGACCACTGGAAAAACCATAGCCTTTACTAGACAGACCTTTGTTGCAAATAATGTCTCTGCTTTTGAATATGCTATCTAGGTTGGTCATAACTTTTCTTCTAAGGAGTAAGCGTCTTTTAATTTCATGGCTGCAGTCACCATCTGCAGTGATTTTGGAGCCGAAAAATATAAAGTCTGACACTGTTTCCACTGTTTCCCCATCTATTTCCCATGAAGTGATGGGACCAGATGCCATGATCTTCGTTTTCTGAATGTTGAGCTTTAAGCCAACTTTTTCACTAGATCAGTAATAGAAGGAAAACTTGTAGGTTCACAAATATATGGAAAATAACACATTACTAAACAATCAATGGAGAAGGCTATGGCACCACACTCTGGTACTCTTGCCTGGAAAATCCCATGGATGCCTGGTAGGCTGCAGTCCATGGTGTCGCTGAGGGTTGGACATGACTGAGCCACTTCCCTTTCACTTTTCACTTTCATGCATTGGAGAAGGAAACGTCAAGGCACTCCAGTGTTCTTGCCTGGAGAATCCCAGGGAGGGGGAGCCTGGAGAATCCCAGGGATGGGGGAGCCTGGTGTGCTGCCATCTATGGGGTCACACAGAGTTGGACATGACTGAAGTGACTTAGCAGCAGCAGCAGCAAACAATCAATGGTCAAAGAAGAAATCACAAGAGGTATTTGATCATACTAAGAGATAAATAAACATGAGAACACAATACACCAAAAGTTATAGGATGCAGCAAGGGCAGCATTCAGAGGGAAAGCCATAGCTGTAAATGCCAAAGGCACAAATATCTTGAAAATGTGCTGTGCTTAGTCACTCAGTCATGAAAAAAGAAGGATCTATCATAGATAAATTAAATTTATACCTTAATAAACTAGAAAAAGTAGAATAATTTAAAACTAAAGCTAGCAGAAGGAAGAGAATAATAAAGACTGGAATAGAAAAGAATGAAAAAGAGAATAAAATAAACACAGATTTTTAAAAAATAGTTGGTTCTTTGAAAGATCAACCAAAGACAAACATTTAAGTTAGACTGTCAAAGAAAAGAGAGATGACACAAATAACTAAAACCAGAAGTGAAAGTAGGAGGAACGTTATTTACAACCTTACAAAACAAAAAGGATTGTTAAGAAAAAACCATGAACAGTTGTACAACAAAATTAGGTATCCTGGATGAGATGGACATATTTCTAAAACCACAAAAATTACTTAAACTGACTCAAGAAGAAACAGAAAAGCTCAATAGTTCTTTAACAAGAGATTAAATCAGCAATCAAAAATAAAAAAAAGAACTGGACCAGATTGCTTCTTCACATATAATTCTCACGAAATATTTAAATAAGAAAGGACCCAATCCTTCTCAAACACTTCCAAAATGTAAGAGTAGGAACCAATAACTTATTCATTTGATAATACCAAAGCCAAAAAAAGACATAACAAAAGAAAGTTACAGACCAATATTCCTTATGAATACATAAGCAAAAATTCTCAACAAAATACTAGCAAACTGATTCCAAGAGTATATTTAAATGATTATACACAATTACAAAGTGGCAGTTCTCACAGCAAGGCAAGGATCATTCTGCATAAGAAAATCAATGTAATATGCTACATTAAAGAAAATGGGGAAAAAGACACATTTCTTTCAATTGATAAGAAAAAAGGCCTTTGACACAATTTAACATTCTATCAGGATAAAAACATACATATAACTAGAAAGTAGATAGTGGTGATAGCTACAAAACACTGTAAATATAATGCTATTGAACTGAACTGTACACTTAAAAATGCTTAAAATTTTAAATATTATGTGAAATATACATATAAAATTTCAAAAATGATAAAATGAATTGAAATCTATTAAATATGTTAAGTCCATGAGTATTTAATGATATTAAATAATAAATGATTTGTTCACTTTTGGAAGTTCACCTTTCTTTATGTTAAAGTAGGTAAATAAAAGGAAAGATAATGCATGTGTCCTTCCTCTTCTATGTAAATCTTACTTCCCATTAAACAATTTGTAGAAGATACATCTATTCTAAGTATACTATCTATAAGCAATAATAGGATTATAATTTTTACCATTTCCAGTCCCTAATTGATTATTTGATATAAGCATTGACCATAAATAGCTGCTAACATCACAAAAAGAGATGGAACAAAACATGTACGTTTCATTATTAAAAATATAACTCTGACTGTAGTTTACTGAAGAGAAAAAATAAGAGTCTGAAGCAAGCTTCAGATTGATCTGCCAATTTGCAGGAAATACTAGGGTAGAGGAACACGTTTAATTACACCATGAGCATGCAACATATTCTTTCAGTTCTTCATCAGATATTAATAAAGCTAACAGGTGTAAGGGGACTCTTCAGAATGAAATAATTATTAAAATATAAAAAGTTTAATAAAAAAAGGCAAAACTGTAAATACATATGAGGAAAAGATTACTGTAAAACCAAGATGGAAATCACTGTGGGGAAAGAGAGAGGTTTTGACTTGATGGGGAAATTGAAGGGCTTCAGGGTGGCTGCTATATTTCTGTTTCTTGACCTCAGTTGGGTACACATGGGTTTACCTTATAGTAACCCTTCATGCCATATATTTGTTCAGTATGTTTTCATAGTCTATGTTTTATTTTACAATAAGAACACTAAAATTGATTAAGGAGAGAAATGCATGCACAAAATTTTTTTTTAATGGCAATATTAGCATTTGAAAGACCAAGCCTTTAACTGTGTGGATTACAATAAACTGTGGAAAATTCTGAAAGAGATGGGAATACCAGAACACCTGACCTGCCTCTTGAGAAACCTATATGCAGGTCAGGAAGCAACACTTAGAACTGGACATGGAAAGACAGACTGGTTCCAAATAGGAAAAGGAGTACGTCAAGGCTGTATATTGCCACCCTGCTTATTTAACTTCTATGCAGAGTACATCATGAGAAACGCTGGGCTGGAAGAAGCACAAGCTGGAATCAATATTGCTGGGAGAAATATCAATAACCTCAGATATGCAGGTGACACCACCCTTATAGCAGAAAGTGAAGAGAAACTAAAGAACCTCTTGATGAAAGTGAAAGTGGAGAGTGAAAAAGTTGGCTTAAAGCTCAACATTCAGAAAACGAAGATCATGGCATCTGGTCCCATCACTTCAGGGGAAATAGATGGGGAAACAGTGGAAACAGTGTCAGACTTTATCTTTTTGGGCTCCAAAATCACTGCAGGTGGTGATTGCAGCCATGAAATTAAAAGACGCTTACTCCTTGGAAGGAAAGTTATGACCAACCTAGATAGTATATTCAAAAGCAGAGACATTACTTTGCCAACAAAGGTCCATCTAGTCAAGGCTTTGGTTTTTCCAGTGGTCACGTATGGATGTGAGAGTTGGACTGTGAAGAAAGCTGAGTGCTGAAGAATTGATGCTTTTGAACTGTGGTGTTGGAGAAGACTCTTGAGAGTCCCTTGGACTGCAAGGAGATCCAACCAGTCCATTCTGAAGGAGATCAACCCTGGGTGTTCATTGGAAAGACTGATGCTGAGGCTGAAACTCCAATACTTTGGTCACCTCATGTGAAGAGTTGACTCATTGGAAAAGACTCTGATGCTGGGAGGGATTGGGGGCAGGGGGAGAAGGGGACGACAGAGGATGAGATGTTGGATGGCATCACTGACTCAATCAACATGATTTTGAGTAAACTCCAGGAGTTGGTGATGGACAGGGAGGCCTGGCGTGCTGCAGTCTTTGGGGTCACAAAGAATCAGACACGACTGAGGAACTGAACTGAACTGATTAGTAGTACCTTAAATGGAAGACTATGAGAGCTAAGTGAAAAGTATATTTAAAGCACTTTGACATGCCTGGTATGTCTAAAGTTCTTACTATCAGGTCATGCTTTATTTCTGATTCTAAAATTAAGTTTTAAATCTAGGTAGTTGTAACACCAATTTAAACACATTTGTCATCTCACCATCACAACAAGCATAGAGGTGAGGTACTCATTTTTTTGTTTCAGGGGTGTAACTGGCCATTGCCTTAATATGTTAAAGTGTCTGTTTTGCAATAATAATGGTGAATTGGAAAATTAATTCTATTATGAGGCCACTGACTTTGAATAAGTTACTTTTGTCATTTATGAGCTGTGCTAAACTGTGTGTGCAAGAAATACACTTCTATTTGGTTAAGTCCTGAGTTTGGGGAGGACTTCTTCATATTACAGCAGCTAGAATTATCTTAACTACAACATTGGGCATATTATTTAACATCTCTGTTTTTTGGGTTCAGTTCAGTTCAGTCGCTCAGTCATGTCCGAGTCCTTGCGACCCCATGAACCGCAGCACACCAGGCCTCCCTGTCCATCACCAACTCCCGGAGTTCACTCAGACTCATGTCCATCGAGTCAGTGATGCCATCCAGCCATCTCATCCTCTGTCATCCCCTTCTCCTCCTGCCCTCAATCCCTCCCAGCATCAGAGTCTTTTCCAATGAGTCAACTCTTCGCATGAGGTGGCCAAAGTACTGGAGTTTCAGCTTTAGCATCATTCCTTCCAAAGAAATCCCAGGTTGATCTCCTTCAGAATGGACTGGTTGAATCTCCTTGCAGTCCAAGGGACTCTCAAGAGTCTTCTCCAATACCACAGTTCAAAAGCATCAATTCTTCAGTGCTCAGCTTTATTCACAGTCCAACTCTCACATCCATACATGACAACTGGAAAAACCATAGCCTTGACTAGCCAGACCTTAGTCGGAAAAGTAATGTCTCTGCTTTTGAATATGCTATCTAGGTTGGTCATAACTTTTCTTCCAAGGAGTAGGCATCTTTTAATTTCATGGCTGCAATCACCATCTGCAAAATGGGTATCAGTCTCTACCCCAAAGAGTTGTTGTGAGGATTAAAAGGGTTCAGGTTTATAAGTGTTTTGAACAATACCAGGCAGGCTCTGTCATTAACAGCTTTCTGGCCGCTTTTTGTCAGAACTGGCTCAAGGACTGGGCACCACTGATCCTGATGTTTGCAGAAAATTCTCAGGATTGCAGCTGACAGCTTGGGGTGAGGACTTGTACACATGTGCTTTTGGTTATCTTTTTATATTGCTTAATTTATATCTGTGCTGACCACACATTCAAAACACCTCAAACCTTTTCTTTCCCTGCTTTACTTCTTAATCATGTATGCTGCTTGATAATTTATTGGCTTTTCTTTCCACTTAAGCACAGGGGACCTGTCATAGACAAAGTAGTTCCTCCTAGAAGCATTTCAGAAGTTAATAATTCCAATAATATTAACCTGAGAGAATGGCACTGTTTGACTGAGGCTGCATGGCTATTCCCTTATGTGTCACGTGCTGCTTGCAATATGCTAGGAACGGTGCCTTGTTATAACTGGGCCTGCTTTCAACTCTTTCTTTGTGGTCCCTCAGGTAAAATAGGTATTACGTCAAAGTAATTAATTATGGCTAAAACCAAGAGCTGTATTCTCCCAGCCTGAACTCTTTGGGAATGGGAATATGAGGACATTGTCCTCTCTGGGCAAATTTGCTTATGTTTATATATTTTTAAAATTGCTTATCCCTGAAGAAAAGAAATTAAGTCTCACAGTTATGGATTGGAAAGTCATGAGGACTTTCTATTTTGAAAAGAAGAACTAAGACGAGTGGCTAGAAGTAAATGCCCCAACTTCTCTTAGCACTGCAGTTTTTAGAAGGCAGGACTAATATCTACCTTAACAGCCATCTAGAGTTGAGCAGACTCTTGCTGTATAGGGTTATAGCTTAGGGATTCAAAGTGTGACCTTTAGAATAGGCCCTGTCTTGTAAGTGGCTAGAAACATCAGTCACAGGCATAAAATGAGGGTTCTGGACTTTCCCAGTACTACCCATGTATTCTTGGGTAGGTCAACCACAATTCTAAGTATAACGCAGCCTCACACACATGTTATGAACATGAAATATGGAAGGCATCATGCCAGGTATTCCAGTGACAAAGATACATAGGACTAGGTCCTTTTCTCTCTCTCATATGGGTAAGGAAATTGAAGCCATTGGACTTTGGGGTCTCTAAAGCTCCTTTCAATCCAAAAAATTCTTCTATGACCATGTCTGATGTTTCATTTATTTTGAATTATTGTGCTATGCTTAATCACTTCAGTCGTGCCTGAGTCTTTGCGACCCCATGGACTGTAGCCCATCAGGCTGCTCTGTCCATGGGCTTCTCCAGGCAAGAATACTGGAGTGGATTACCATGTCCTCTTCCAGGGGATCTTTCCAACCCAGGGATCAAACCTGCATCTCCAGCATTGCAGGCAGATTCTTTACTGCTGAGACACCAGGGAGGCCATTACTAGAAGCTTCAAATGTAGTATTTAAAAGTTGCAGCAGTTTGGGTGGATTTTCTTATTATTTCCAATGATCCAAGACTTCTGAAATGTAATGGGAAAGGCAGAAAATTTAGCCATTTCCCAAATTTGGGATCCTATCAGCACCTCTCATGTCCCCCACTGCCTCTGATGAGATACCGGGTGGCTGATTCCAAATCAGAAAGATCATCTTTTATGTCAATATGAGCATTGTTGCTATTAGGGTTTGCTACCTTCTTAACATCAAAAGATCGTCTCTAAATGAGGACTATTGCTAAGGTGATCATTTGGAGTTACAGCAGGCAGAAGTGTAGGTTAAACTGCGGTGATATATTTCTTAACTTAGGTGCTTCAATGTGCAAACATATATCTTATATCAATGTGCACAGGAAAATAGAGGAGAGAGCCTGCACTCTGGACTCTGAGAGGAGAAACAAGACAAAAAAATAGGCAGATTCTATGTCACTAAAATGATATTTCCTTCCCTGGAGAAGGAAATGGCAACCCACTCCAGTATCCTTGCCTGGAAGATTCCACGGACAGAGGAGCCTGGCAGGCTACAGTCCATGGGGTCACAAAGAGTTGGACATGACTGAGCGACTTCACTATGTCACTAAAGGAGGAAGTCAACTTGACTTTTGAGACTACTTGATGGGAAATTAAATAATACTTGTGAAGGGCAAGAAGAGCCAACCTTAGCTAAAGGCTAGGTTCACTCCATCTGTCTTAACTGAGTAGGCTTCTTTCCCAGGGAGGCTCCAAAGGGCTATCCTAAACATCTCAAGAAGTGACATCACAGTAACCTAAGTAGAATGCCAGAATAGCACTTCAGAGATAAACATGGAGATGGAATGGTAATTTTTTCATCTCTTAATGGAAAATCATAGTAACAGTATCTACTTCATAGACTGATGTGACAATGAAAGAAATTCATACATGAAAGGGTACACAGTAAGCACTATAATAGTTTGTGAAACAACAATTTTAAAAAAGGAAAAGGAATGCTACCACTGAAGACTGAATCAGGCTATAATTTTCCCATGGTTTTATTCTCTAAAGTGAGTTCAAACATACTTGTCACACACATTTGTATATTAATGTACACGTGAGTACATTTATAGTATGGCTAAGTTGGTGGGAGTGTAGGTATACATATGTGTACATGAGCAGGGAGGGGGTCAAGTATAAGAGGGAGTATGTGGGTACTTAGTACAAAATTACATTGTACTTGGACATGATTGACATGGCATCATTTTGCTTATTCTGCTCCAAAACATCTGTTTTATTGCAACCTGTTTACTTACACATCCAGCTGACTATCTATTCTACCACTTTAATTCCTATTCTAATAATTTCCCCAGTATTCTAATATCCTTATCATTTTTGTAAAACAAACTATTTGATAAAAGAGACTGCCTGCATTGTTCCCTATGCACTAAGTTTTTAAACCTCCTAAAAATGGATGGCGTCCTTGTTGATTTTTCTCACTAGCGTCATGTCCTGAAGATAACCTCTTTTTACTGTGCTAGTTGACACATAGCAAAGAGGGACTTTAATGCTTTTTCTTGCCAGCTAATCTGAGTCTCCATCAAGCTTAAAGTTACTCTCTTTGTTTATCAGGAGATATAAATCTAATAAGCATTCCCACTATCTTGAAACTGATATATAACAATGATACCCTAGGTCAAAATGAAAATTAAGGCAGTCATGATAACTATGTAGGAGATAGCTTCCTTATGATAACCCTCCCCATCTGTACAAAGATATGTTAAAGTTTCACCAATCCAGGGAAACAACCCTATATTCTTTTAAATTGCTTTTAGGAGACTGAAAAAAAGATTCAATTTTTTAAACTTCGTCATTACTGATTGATTAAATCGTCACATTTCCCTTGTAAATAATGTATTGTAGCTACATTGTAACAGAGGGCACCACTGTGTGTGTTTTTTAACATCAGAGTAATTGCATCAAGAGCCATGGCACCATGATGAATTATTAGGATTTCTTACAACTGTCTCAGGTTACTGCACCAAGGATCAGATGTACTTAGTTGGAATAATGGTAGTTAGATTTTGTGATAGAATACTAAAGGGGAATAGAAGCATTTCCATAGATTGTTTTGTTCATACAAAGACCTGCCATTCAAAAAAAAAAAAAAAATCCCAATGGACAAAGTTCAGTTCAGTCTCTAAGTCATGCATGACTCTTTGTGACCCCATGGACTGCAGCACACCAGGCTTCCCTGGCATTAGTCTATCACCTGCAGTTAGTCTATCACCAAATCCCAGAGCCTGCTCAAACTGATGTCCATCGAATTGGTGATGTCATCCATCTTATCCTCTGTCATCCCCTTCTCCTCCCGCATTCAATCTTGGCCAGTATCAGGTTCTTTTCCAATGAGTCAGTTCTTCACATCAGGTGGTCAAGTATTGGAGTTTTAGCTTCAGCATCAGTCCTTCCTATGAATATTCAGGATTGATTTTCTTTAGGATTGACTGGTTTGAACTCCTTGCTGTCGAAGGGACTTTTAAGAGTCTTCTCCAACACCACAGTTCAAAAGCATCAATTCTTCGGTGCTCAGCTTTCTTTATGGTCCAACTCTCACATCCATATGTGACCACTGGAAAAATCATAGCTTTGACTAGACGAACCTTTGTTGGCAAAGTAATATCTCTACCTTTTAAAATGCTGTCTAGGTTGGTCATGGTTTTTCTTCCAAGGAGCAAGCATCTTTTAATTTCATGGCTGCAGTCACCATATGCAGTGATTTTGGAGCCCCAACAAAGTCTGTCACTGTTTCCATTGTTTCCCCATCTATTTGCCATGAAGTGATGGGACCAGAGGCCATGGTCTTAGTTTTCTGAATGCTAACTTTTTCACTCTCCTCTTTCACTTTCAACAAGAGGCTCTTTAGTTCTTCTTCACTTTCTTCCATAAGGGTGGTGCGTATCTGAGGTTATTGATATTTCTCCCAGCAATCTTGATTCCAGCTTGTGCTTCATCCAGACTGGCATTTTGCATGATGAACTCTGTGTACAAGTTAAATAAGCAGGGTGAGAATATATAGCCCTGACATACTCCTTTTCTGATTTACAACTAGTCTGTTGTTCCATGTCCAGTTCTAACTGTGGCTTCTTGACCTGCATACAGATTACTTAGGAGGTAGGTAAGGTGGTCTGGTATTTCCATCTGTTGAAGAATTCTCCAGTTTGTTGTGATCCAAACAGTCAAAGTCTTTGGCATAGTCAATAAAGCAGAAGTAGATGTTTTTCTGGAACTTTCTTACTTTTTCAATGATCCAATGGATGTTGTCAGTTTGATCTCTGGTTCCTCTGCCTTTTCTAAATACTGCTTGAACATCTGGAAGTTCATGGTCCACATACTGTTGAAGCCTGGCTTGGAGAATTTTGAGCGCTACTTTGCTAGTGTGTGAGATGAGTGCAATTGTGTGGTAGTTTGAACATTCTTTGGCATTGCCTTTATTTGGGATTGGAATGAAATCTGACCTTTTCCAGTCCTGTGGCCACTGCTGAGTTTTCCAAATTTGCTGGCATACTGAGTGCAGCACTTTCCCAGCATCATATTTGAGGATTTGAAATAGTTCAACTGGAATTCCATCACCTCCACTAGCTTTGTTCATAGTGATGCTTCCTAAGGCCCATTTGACTTTGCATTCCAGGATGTCTGGCTCTCATCCAGTGATCACACCATCATGGTTATCTGTGTCATGAACAATAGAATGGGAAAGACTATAGATCTCTTCAAGAAAATTAGAGATAACAAGGGAACGTTTCATGCAAAAATGGGCACAATAAAGGACAGAAATGATATTATCCTAACAGAAGCAGAAGATATTAAGAAGAGGTGGCAAGAATACACAGAAGAACTATACAATAAAGATCTTCATGACACAGATAACCAATGTACCAAAGATCAAGATAAATTTAGATTAGAAATTCTATAATAATTATCCCAATGAATTATATAAGTATGTAAAGTGTGTCAAGCAAGCTATGCTGCACTCAAGTCGATGATTCTGCCATATTAAAGGTCAGAATTGGCAAAGATAATATGAATCATTTACCTTCTATAAATTTCTTCCTTTTTCCCTCCTCTCCTTTCTTCCTCCCTTCCTCATTTCATTCAACATTTACTGAGCACTTGATATTTACCAGGCACTGTGCTCACTGCTATTGACAAGGAACACAATGAAGAATAATTTATAATCCCTCTTCTCAAAGAGCTCACAGTCTACCGTTCACATACCTCCTGAGCATCACTATTAACTGACTGTTAGGCAAGGGTATTACAACAGGGAGCACTGGTTGGTAAGAAGGCACATATAAGTGACACATAACCCAAATTTAAAAAACAACTGAAAAAGCAGTTCTAATATCTTTGTCTCTCTGTTAAGTCAAACTGTCCCTCATAGTGGAAGTACTGATTTCAGCTCAATATATTAGAGAGTTTTCTCCTGCCCAGTTTTCTGAAAACAAAATGGGCTATGACTTGTATAGAATGATTATCATTTGAATAATCAAATATATGTTTATGTCTGTTTGTTTAGACTTAAACAAGCTGGAGACTGGATAACATGATGTTTAATGCCATTTCAAACTGTATTCAGTTCAGTTCAGTTCAATTCAGTCACTCAGTCATGTCCGACTCTTTGCGACCCCATGAATCGCAGCATGCCAGGCCTCCCTGTCCATTACCATCTCCCGGAGTTCACTCAGACTTGCGTCCATCGAGTCCGTGATGCCATCCAGCCATCTCATCCTCGGTCGTCCCCTTCTCCTCCTGCCCCCAATCCCTCCCAGCATCAGAGTCTTTTCCAATGAGTCAACTCTTCGCATGAGGTGGCAAAAGTACTGGAGTTTCAGCTTTAGCATCATTCCTTCCAAAGAAATCCCAGGGCTGATCTCCTTCAGAATGGACTGTTTGGATCTCTTTGCAGTCCAAGGGACTCTCAAACTGTATAAAATGACTATATTTAAATAAAATAACAGAGCTTATTCAATCCCTGCCCCCTTCAGTTCAAGCACTGCAAATTGTTTTGGGTCAGGACCCACTGAACAAATAGTACCATCATCCTCCATGGTAAGAAGTCTACAGTACTAGGAGGCTCCTTCTTCTTCAATGTGTTCAGTCTCAAAGCTCAAAATATACCAAAGAAATATATTTGTTGTGGGGGTTCATATTACCCTACATTTGATATCTGGCAATGACTCTAGGTATCTGAAATGGAGTCAAACTATTTTGAAAATAAATAAGAGTCATACAAAATCACTATAAAATGTATTATTTTAGACCTTGACAAGAAACATTTAGGGAAAACAAACTCCTTGACATAACATTACTACTACTGCATTTGCTTCATTTGAAATGCAGAAAAAAAAATTCAGTTGAATCAACTACATTTTTCTGTTGATGCAAGCATACAGTTATGTTTTTTTATTTTCTGTGGGTTGCTGTTATTGTTTATTTCTTTTTGGCAGCTTCTTCCAAATGTGACATCTAGTCAAGAGAATGATTTTCTTGCAAACTTTATGCCATTATTTCCAAGGATAATAAAATAAGAAAAAGAAAAAAGAAGATCCTATATTCACTAAAAGTACACAGAAATATAAGCTTTCACCCATAGACACCACAAAGATTCCACACACACACACACATACACATACATGGAGAGAAAAATAGTTAAAATATTTTTAAAACAGATATTTTACATCTAGTTTTAAAATCTGGATATTGTCCCCAAGCTCTGGTCCTCATTATACTATTATTTCCTGAAGAGATTTCTCCCTTAGTGATATCATCCTCTTTTACCATTTCAACCATCATTCCCCTCCATCTGTCTTTTCTATCAATCATCTTAACCTGACTTGTGCAATCTCCATCTTGATGTCTCAGTAACATATACAAATAAATTCAAAGGTACAACTCCTCTCCGTCTTCCTTATTTCTACTAGTGTAAAGGAAAGTCCTTTCCCTAATCACTCAAGTTGTAAACATTTGATCTCTTGCCCTTCATTTTGGCCTTTCTTATGTAGCCAATCATTTAATGATGCTAACTCTTCACAATGGCTATCATCTTCCTTCTCTTGCTCATGGTTTCTACTCTATTTTAGGGATTTACCATCTTTAGTCTGAAGTATGGTAATAATCTCGTTCAGTTCAGTCACTTAGTCATGTCCGACTCTTTGCGACCCCATGAATTACAGCACACCAGGCCTCCCTGTCCATCACCAACTCCCGGAGTTCACTCAAACTCATGTGCATCGAGTCAGTGATGCCATCCAGCCATCTCATCCTCGGTCGTCCCCTTCTCCTCCTGCCCTCAATCCCTCCCAGCATCAGGGTCTTTTCCAATGAGTCAACTCTTTGCATGAGGTAGCCAAAGTATTGGAGTTTCAGGTTCAGCATCAGTCCTTCCAATGAACATCCAGGACTGATCTCCTTTAGAATGGACTGGTTGGATCTCCTTGCAGTCCAAGGGACTCTCAAGAGTCTTCTCCAACACCACAGTTCAAAAGCATCAGTTCTTCAGTGCTCAGCTTTCTTCACAGTCCAGCTCTCACATCCATACATGACCACTGGAAAAACCATAGCCTTGACTAGACGGACCTTTGTTAGCAAAGTAATGTCTCTGCTTTTTAATATGTTATCTAGGTTGGTCATAACTTTCTGGGCTCAATTCAGACTCTCTTCCCAACCTACTTCACAAAACACCAGACAAATTCTACTGAAAATAATATTTACACGTGTCATATTTTCCCCAAAACTTTCAATGGCATTCCCAATTATTTTAAGAACATTGTATGAAACCTATAACCTAGAATTCAAGTTCCCACATATTCAGGCTCAGGTGTTATTCTTTTAAATTGATCAAAGTGGCAAATTGTTTAGCATCCCTTACCACACTTAAGAGGAGACTGAAATTGGAGAAAGAAATAAAATATTGTACAATAAACAAGAATACAGGATCTTCAGGCTAGTTCTGTGCCTCTCTGCCTATGTCTTTGCTTATATCATTTTTTTTTCTACCTGAAAAACCACCTTCCTTGCTCTGCATATGCCTACTAACCCAAGCTCTCGTGTCCATATTAATCACTCTACTTGATCTTCTCTAGAGCTATCCTCTGTGTTATTTGCATTTAGCATCCTCTGCCTTATACTGCAATGATCTCAGTCTCTGGGTATCATTTTACTCCCCATTTAGTCTGTCAGCTAATGAAGGTCAGAAAAAGGCCTGGCACTTCTTTGATAGCCCTTGTGAACACTAGCCAGGCACTCAATACATGCTGGTGTTTGAATATGGAGCATTTACCATAATTGTGTCTTTGTCTAGTTTAGGGTAAAATTCTTGACCTGACTCAGTCCTTTATTTTACTGATGCCAGTTTGTGTATCAGTGTGTAAACCTAGCCCCAATTGGTCTGCTATTCCTGTAAATTATAACCTGCAGGGCCATGTACCTAGCCTTTCTCTGCAGATTGAGTTTCAAACTGTGACTGCTTCTTTTAAGCATATCAGTCAAAATCCTGGTTCAGAGTTATTTAAAGTGGCTTGTATTTTATGGTCCTATGAAGACTTCACATTGCAACTGCTGAGCTTTAAAAACACAGAAACTAGAAAGAGGGTACAAGGAACTGCCATCTGTCCCTATAAACAATTATCGGCCAGCCATCTGCCCTTATACTGGGTAATGATGTTAATGCTGATAATATCTGACTGAAATATTCTCTCTCCCTGGAGCCAAAGAAAGCGAACCCATTAAAAAGTGCTGATCCTTCTAGTTGTTGTTTGTGACTGTTTTCTCCCATAGAAGAGCCTATCATTTCATTTGAATCTCTATGTTCTTCCCTATGTATTGAAAAGTTATTCTTCATGACCCATCTACAAACACTGCAGCTTATCAAACAAATAGGTGCTTCTTCTTACAAATTACCAGAAAGAGTTAATAGAACTGTAGAATATCATTTAAAACCATTCAAAATGAACCAAAGTGTTGAATACAGTATAAAAGAGAGCTAATAGTAAAGGGATTAATGATTAACCTCAGGTTCAAGCCAAGCAGAATACAGAAATGAAAACCAGTTCTATGTCTTTCAAAATCAACTCCACAGAAGTTCACGATTCAATGTAATCCTTCTAATGGGTTCACTGCTTTATTTTTCTGTGATCAAAACTGAGGTAAATTAACATGTGAGTGATAATGAATTATTCTTTTAAGGTAGGGGACAGCTATTTGACAATGCATGGATTTCTACACGTGTGACTTTATACATGAAATCAAGGTCCTGTTTGTGGTATTAACTCTAAATCATGGTTCATTCAACTCATTCCTGTTTTATACACAATTGTCCTAAAAGATATGTGGTAGTTTGTAGCTTTTATCAATAACGTAAATCTCAAGGTTAGGAATATTACCCAAATGAGCAATGTGGGTTTTCAGTCAGTACCATTTCTTGAGAGACAAGCATTAACTAAGTTTCAACCCACAGTGTCCTATACTAACTCATTTGTCCTGAAATTATTTGTTATTCAAGTGTAGACTCAATTTTTTAATAAAATAGGTTTCAATAAATGTGTCATTTCATATATTTAATGTGAGACAGAGATCTTGCCAACAAGTTTCATGTCAAAATTAATTCTAATAATTTATACTTAAAGAATTCAATTATGTTCAACAATTCTTTGCCTTGCTTTTAATTGTTTATTATATTCTTTCCTCTAAGAAGCATGGCTTCTCAGAAGTCTGCCTTAAGTAATGGGAGATGAGCTCCTACAATATTGGCTAACCCACTGAAACTAGCTAGGAAATTTTCAGCTAGCTGATAGAAGGTATGAAAAAAGTAATTCTCAGAAACCCTGTATAATTTGAGCTTTGCTTGGTAAATGATGTGAGAACTTTTGCTGCAAATTTCGGATCTGGATCTACAAATAAGTATCATGCCCATAGAAGCTTCAGGGACTGAGAATTTTAAGGGCTGTTAAAACCCTAAGAAGAATGCATGTTCCTCTAGAAAATGGCCAGCTTCTTTGACTTGACAAATGATGCTAGACAATGTATAAAATAAAACCTCAGTTTAGAGCTCAGAACTATTAATGAGGTGTAATTTTATTTACATTTTAGTAAACAAATTTAAAAAGAGATCAATCATAAGTCTTTTTACAGAAAAATATGAAAACAAGGCACATTTTTATTATTGCTGCCTTAAAATGTATGACTTTCTTTGTTCTGCTGTACATGACAATTTTAAATACATGAGTTATGCTACTTATATTATAATAATCACAACATGTTGTTTAAGAATAAAAGGAAAACATAAATTTCCACATCATTCAACTTTCATTTGAAATCTTTGCTATTTTTTTTTTCTAAGTCTTTTCTTGGAAAACAGAAATTTGTCATCATCTTGACACTTCAGGTGCAAAAAAGACATTAATAAGGCAGATATTACTGTCATTGCCCCACTAGGAGTATGAAAAGATAATGAGTGAATCTGGCAAAAGAAAAAAAGTGGAAACAGAAAAGAAAATCTATAGGTGACAATTTATTCACCAATGTCAATTGATGACTCATTCCCCCTAGCTAGCTCTGCAGCTTGCCAAGGAACTTTGCTGGAGAAAGGACTCCTTCTGGGCTTGGTTACTGCAGTGCGTTTTTGCTTGCTGGTGTTAAATTCCTGCAGTTGTTGCTTTTTCCTGCAGAGGGGCTGCCACTATAAAAACTCAAATGCTACTGCAGTAGCAGTATGTATTGGATTCCCAGAAAGTCTTTGGTAGAACAGTGAAGAAAGTGAAATAAGCACCTCAGCATCAGGATGAGCCAAGTTCTTGTACCAGATCATTTGCAAATTAGCTGTGAGACCCTTACTAAGTCATTTGCCTCCTGTAAATATCACTCTCCTCACCTGTAAACCAAACGATGTGGATTCAACTACATAATTTGTACTCCTCTTACTTTATGACCCTAGGAATAGCTTCTCTGTATTTGTATTCATTAAATGGAGGATTCTTAAGATATTTAAAGAAGTCTATTTTTTTTTCCTTTGGTGTGGGTACTCTTGCTTAATAACTGATGGATTTGTGACTTAAAAGCTTTTCAGACATAACTACCAATATAAATACTATGGTGATCTCAGGCCTTTCTTTAAAAACAGAATCAATGCCTGTACAACATATTTGAATACTTAACACAATATTCAGGGATTCCCTGGAAGCTCAGTCCATAAAGAAACTGCCTGCAATGCAGGAGACCACCTGCAATGCAGGAGACCACCTGCAATGCAGGAGACCTGGGTCTGATCCCTGGGTTGGGAAGATCCCATGGAGAAGGGAAGGCAATTCACTAAAGTATTCTTGCCTGGAAAATTCCATGGACAGAGGAACATGGTGGGCTACAGTCCAAAGGGTCATAAGAGTTGGACACTACTTAGTGACTAAACCATCAAACCAACACAATATTTAATCCCATGTCTTACTTATATTTTGCCTACTTAGTAATCATTTCCTTATTTTTTGTTACCCATTTCCAATTTTTTTTCAGCTATTGGGTGGCCAAATGCTCCAAGGATCTGCCCTCTTCTCTCTCAAGGGGTTCACTGTGATTAGCCTAAACCAATCAATGTAATCCTATTTCTCTTCTTAGGGAAATTTAAGGGTAGGTGTTCTGGGATAGGCTTACTTAACAAAAAAAAAAAAAAAGGATTTTCAAAACAAATATGTGAGAATGTGCCTGGATCACAAAATGCCACAACCATTTTACAAACACAAGTAACCAAATTGCTAAGAATGGTAGAATAGAAAGAACGAACTTGGATTACTATTGACATTATATAGTCTCTTAACTAACCAATCCTTGACAGTTCATAGTTTCATAGTTCTTAAGTGAGACAGTAAAATGTCCTTTCTGTTTTAGCTATTTATAGTATTTTTATAATTGCATCTATAAGCATCCTGATAAAC
This sequence comes from Budorcas taxicolor, assembly GCF_023091745.1. Classification (NCBI taxonomy): domain Eukaryota; kingdom Metazoa; phylum Chordata; class Mammalia; order Artiodactyla; family Bovidae; genus Budorcas; species Budorcas taxicolor. The sequence continues at coordinate 36,909,059 of NC_068935.1, forward strand.
ATACTTAAGTAAAAGAAGATATTAAATAAACAATAGAATATATTATAGCCTCCACTCTCAAAATGATACATTTCTACTTGAAAGTTTGAGGATCTTGTTTTCTTTCCTATTATAGCATGTAAAGGACACCAAAAGTTTATAATGTACTCATTTATATTGATAGTTCCAAATAATGATATCTGCATTGTATTTGATGATGAAGAACCTGTTAATGTTTAATCAAATTTTAATAATTTGCTTGAATGTTATGTCTCTACTATCCCACATATTCACCATTATTGAATTTTATATGCAATGTGCTAAAATGACCAGCTATTTTGGAGTTCTGTATTATTTATTATAGAGACACAGTTCCAAAGTACTTTGTATCATCTTATATTTAATTCACAGAAATGAAAAACAGTAATATATTATGTCACTAGATAAGAACATCATGAGTTATGAACAGACAGTGCCAGGTTCCTCAAATGACAGCTCAAGCCATCCACCTAATTTTTTTCATAGGAGTTAGGTATGAGTTTCACTCTCAGCCAAGGGCTTGAGTTAGATCATTCTATATATTTCCCAGTATGAGAGATTCTCAGAAATAAGATCCAGACTGTCAACAGACTTAATGCCATCCTGGCCCAGAATTCTGGGATCTCCCTTTAATACTCTTTGCTCCACCTCTTCATTGGACAAGTCTCAAATTTAGTTAGAATTTAAGTTCTTTTTTTTTTTTTTTCATAAATTGCTGAACACTGCACTAAATTTAAAACCTAAATTTAGAGCTAAGAGCTATTAATGAGGTGTAATTTTATTTATCATTTTAGCAAACAAATTTAAAAAAAGATCAAATCTTTTTATAGAGAAAATGAAAATGAAGCACATTTTTATTATTGCTGCTTTAAAATGTATGACTTTCTTTTTTCTGCTGTACCTGGTAAGTTTAAATACATGAGTTGGATGCTGGGTTTTTAATAGTGAACAAGATACATGAAATTCTGGTCTGCTGAAGTTTATAGACTAGTGCTGTCATCCTGTGTCTAGTATTATACTCTAGACCATCATTCTAGTATAGACAATTTTATGTCCTCCATACAGTCTCTTGATTAACCAATATATTACAGAAACTCGGAGAAGGGTTTTGTCAGACAATCCAGGGTAGAGTTTGGAATTTTTTTAAAGATGAATTTACCAGCAAATCCCTTGATCTTAGCCTCAAGACTCTTGAAATTTCACCCAATTCTACATGTCCAAAATGCTTTTTCCAGCATCATCTTACACAAGTCATAGCATTAGCCAGGCTGGACTATTCGTTATCCTCAGAATTGGCCACAAGCATTTGTGATATCCTGAGTTGTAACTCAAACCGGCTTTGCTCATAGAAATAAATCACACTGGCAGTTAGGTATTTGTGAAATATTGCTCTAAGTAGATATATCGAGTATATTGCTGGTTAAATCTCTAAAACTTAAACATCAAGCATTTAGAACACTGGAACTCAGAATTCATTTCACCATAGAAACAAACTATTCCATTAAAGATGAATTTTGGGAGCACAAGTAATTAGTAAGCATTAAATGTTTATTCATGTAAGATGTCATCATTCTGATTTTTGAAAAGATTAAATATCAGTATTTCTACTTTGACTATATTTTTCTAAAAGTACATGTTACCACTAAGTCTTGGCAAATGCTCAATAATGTTATGGAATAGTCTACCATGAGCTTGTTTTATTAGGTTTTGCCTCTTTCTTTCAAAGTTTAAAATTATCTCAAATTTAGTTAATTAAAATATTCTATTAATTGCTCTCAGAGTAATTAGAATTTTACTATCTTTACAAGGTCAAGATTAAACTGACTTATTCAGAGGAAACTGCTATCAATGAATGTTACAACCATTTCCCACTCAGCTATTTTGTAACAATGTTTCCATACTGGTTCCTGCCCTATGCTGTATTTCTTTGCCATCGTTTTAATTTCTGAACAGAGAATAATTTAGGGTATTTGAATAAAGAAGATGTACTCACCCCTGGGTGACAGAAAAGGGGAAATGCTTTAGCTACAAGAACTCTTTTGGTTAAAAAAAAAAAAGAAAGAAAGAAAGAAAAAAGAAAGAAAAGAAAAATGGACCTAAAAGCTCTTCCTGACCTTAGTAAAGTTCAAGTCAGGGAAAACTCCAAGGATATGAAACAGCTCTGTGTGAATGTTTACATATAATGTATGGCAAAACTAATACAGTATTATAAAGTAAAATAAAGTAAAAATAAAAAGTTAAAAGTTAATATGTGGAGAGTGGGAATCTTCCTAGTCATCTCTATTCACTAATGCCCCAGAAAGACACATAAAATCCACAATCTGATTTTGCTTGATAAAGGCAGCAGATTCATTCATAGTAGTCCAATCTAGAGACTACCTTGCCATCAGTCCCAAGCCTCCGGCTAGCATGCTGCAAGAGTTTCTATCTCTCTTGTAGTTTGTCCTTACAATCCCACCCCTCCCCCTCTAAAGCCTCAAATAAGCACCAGGAAGCACTTATGTAAATAGCAACTCATCAGATTCCATCCTGAAACAGAATTCTTATGATTCCAAATCCATTCTCCTTCCCGCCTCCTAACATATGTCTTTAAATTCACTTATCTGAGAGCACCATGAGTAAGCATGCTGCTTCACAGATAAAACTTGTACAAGAGGATTAAGAAATCCTCATATTTGTCTCAGTTAAAAGAAACGGGGAAGATTTGCTTCAATTTTCAAAATCAATTCACCCTCTTTGCCTTTTTACAAATTCATATCAACAGTAGTTAAATGATGTTTATTTTATTCATATCATTTTATTTTAACCCATTTCATAGAATTTCCTTAATGTATAGCTCAGAATAAGGACATTTTTAGTAAGTTCTGTCTTACTTGTTAAGGGAGAGCCTCATTATAGATTTTCAATTTCTTTCTGAACCAAGAATTTTCACTAAATTCAGAGATGGACTGTAGGCTATTTTCATGTGATACCACTTCAATTTATCAAAAATAGAAAAATATCAATACATTCACTGACTGCTTTACATAACAAGACCCAGTCAATTAGGTAGAAAATAATGAGTGACTTGAATCTGTTTTAGGAACAGTTATGTGAGAAATAAACTGTTGCATTTCCGTTTCGATAAACTGTTGCATTTCAGATTGGTTGGAAAAGTAGGTATTCATTTTGCTTTTTCAGAGCATTCTTCCAAACTTTAATCTGATTCCAGTCGTCTCACATTTCTCACATAACTGTTCCTAAAACAGATTCAAGTCACTCATTATTTTCTATCTAATTGACTGGGTCTTATTATGTAAAGCAGTACGTGAATGTATTGATATTTTTCTATTTTTGGTAAATTGAAGTGGTGTCACTTATGGAGAAGGCAATGGCACCCCACTACAGTACTCTTGCCTGGAAAATCCCATGGATGGAGGAGCCTGGTGGGCTGCAGTCCATGGGGTTGCTAAGAGTCGGACACGACTTCACTTTCACTTTTCACTTTCCTGCATTGGAGAAGGAAATGGCAATCCACTCCAGTGTTCTTGCCTGGAGAATCCCAGGGATGGGGGAGCCTGGTGGGCTGCTGTCTATGGGGTCGTACAGAGTCGGACATGACTGAAGTGACTTAGCAGCAGCAGCAGCAGCAGCAGGACACTTAACATGAGATCTACCCTCTTACTAGATTTTCAGCGTACCACATAGTATAATTATCAAACTGAGATTCTTAATTAAAGAAACATACTGAAATGAAACGAATGAGGGGAAATATGACCATACCATCCACCTATGTCACAAGGATGGGGTGGGTATGTGAATCTATGCAGAGACTTTTGCACAGCTGTATTGATTGTGATGGGCAGACATCTAAATGGTGGAAAGTTTTAAACTATATTTTGAATCTCATCTCTCACTGGAGTCAAAAGTGTATTTATTAGAAAAAATTTATTACCTCCTAGTGTGTTAAAAATTATTGGTAACTTCTATACTTATAATGAAGTGTTTGTGGAAGAACATTACCTAATTTGGCAATCAACACAGTTTCAATGTATGTTTATTGTAATTTTAATCCATCAATGAGCTCAAGTCAATAAGAATGCAATGTTTCTATTACACACAAATATGTACTGAGTAGAGGGTGAGTGAAAGAAAATGCACAGAGATGGCAAGACACAGGTTTTGCCTCCAGGGGCTAACAGTCTACTGGAAGAGACCTTCAACTTACTGCTACAGAAAACAGAATGAAAGTGAAGCTATAAGGAGAATAAAAAATATGATATGAAATTAACATCTTTTTTATGGTAGAGTTATCTTATTAACCCCACACAGAACTACATTTTACACCCTGTGAGAAAAAAGATGGGTATTATAACTATTTTTGAATTTCTAACAGTGCCTTTCACATAACTGGTTATTAATAAATATCCACTGAATTGTAAACTGCACTCAAAACAAATTTTGTGGTCTTGACAACAATAGAAGGCTGTCTTGCTCTTTATAGTGATGCTACAGTCTGTGGTATGTATAGCTTAAATCTTCTGACTTTCTTTACTTGAGTGTGCAGTAAAACAAACAAGTAAATATAGTAACTTTTCAAATCTTGTTTAAGAAATAGCTAGGAAGAAAATCAACAGTAAAAATAAAGCCAACTGCCACCTTCCAATTTTGAGCCAGTCACTTTCCTTATCTTGACCACAGTTTTTCCACTTGAGTCCTTCCATATCCAGCAGTTTGTGATTCTCTCCCCTGACAGCAAGTATTTCCTCAAGCTACTTCCTCATTTCCCTGCTTCTCAGCAAATTTTCTCAAAACTGGGCTAATATTTACTATTAAAATAGTAGCAAATATCCCTCACTTCCCAGTCTTTCACCAAACCCACTTCAGTTAAGATTTTCTTCCCACCATTTCACTGAATCTACTCTTTTCAACATCAACAGTGACCTTCAGTTTATGAAACCCAACAGCTACCTCTCTGTCCTCATCTTCTGTACCTCTTAGTAGCATTAAATACTTCATCACTATCTCATTCTCAAAAGTCAGCCCTCATTTGTTCTCCATGACACCTCCCTCCCTCTTGGCTTACTTCCTTGTTTTCCTGCCCTGCTCAGATTCCTTTCCTTGCTTGGCCTCCTCTAATTGAGGGCCCTGCACTCATTCCTGGATTGTCTGCTCATTTATGTCTAGAGTTTCACACTGTGTGATTTCAACAAACCCAATGGCTCTCAGTAGCATGACATACCAAGGACTCTTTATATAACTGCATTCCTGAACATCATACTTTTTCACAAAATATCATACCTGAGGTCTCTAGTCTATGCCTAATAGGCTACTGCGAGTTAATTTGATCAAAACTAAAACCCAATCCAGGGCAATTATCTTAAGGCTGTATTATCTTTCTCTTCACTGTTCACCTCCATGGGGTTGATGACTAAATGACTATAATATTCTTTTACAAACTGAAAATTTTGAAAATGGAATTTACCATAAAATAACTTTCTAAGCATACTGCCAAGAAACTCATTTTTTCCCCTAGTTAGTAGCAGATCTGTTTTCAGCTGTGAAATTTCCATTTTTTTCATAGTTATAATTCTCTGCTGAGAACTAGTCTCTTCCCATTCATTTTAAGAGCATTCACCTTTTCTTCATGGATCATGCTTATAATAGCTGCTTTGAAGACTTTATTTTATAATTTTGACATCTGGGTCATTTTAGGATTAGCATCTGTTTTCTTTTCCCTTCAGAATTGGCCACTTTTCCTGGCTCTTCATACAACAAATAATTTGGGATTATAGCTTAGATTCTGAATATTATGTTGTAAGATTCTAGGTTCTGTTAAAATTCTCTGGAGATGTTGATTTTGGTTTTGTTTTTGTTTCAGCTGGCAATCAAGCTGGTCATGTTTAGACTGTAGGTTGTTTCTCATTTTATGCAGGCAATGATTCCAATGTCGGTTTTTGGTTTTCAAAGACTTTGTTACACTTTTCAGCTGTATTCTGCACATGAACATCCCAGTGGTTAGTCTGGAACTCGGGTGGCATTGTGTATTGCAGTTCCATCCTTAAAGCCTTTCTTGTTTCTTTGGGTCTGTTGCATGTATGCATAGGGGAATGTTGGGGATGGGCCTGGGACTTGATTAATTCATACACAGAATTTGGAGTGCCCTATTTTAGTTCTATCTTCTTCAAGAAACCTTTCCGCCCAACTCTTCAGGTCATCCGGGCTCCTTTTTCTCTCAGGACTACAGGTGCCCACATGGCCTCCTTTCCTGCCACTACAGCTGTGCAACTTCTTATCTGGGACTTGCATTGTGACAACGCCCAGGGAGAAAAGAAAAGCAAAGACAAACAACTCAAGGATTCTTCCCACATTTTTTTGTTTGTTTAGATTTACAGAATCTCCTTTCCCTAGCTCTCTGGCTAAAAAGAGGTGGTTTCTCTCAGACTTCTTGCTTTCCCCACTCAAAGTGCAGTTCTGAGGACCTTCTCTGGTGGGTCAGTGGTTAAGAATCCTCCTTCCAATGCAGGGGACATGGGTTCAATCCCTGATGGAGGAATGAAGACCCCACATGCCTTGAAGTAACTAAAACCATGCACTATAACTTGAGTCTATGGCTTCAGAATCTGTGCTCCACAGCAAAGATCCTGCATGTTGCAACTGATGCAGCCAAATACATAAATAAATGAACATTAAAAAAAAATTTTTTTTTTTTAAGTGCAGTTCTGAGGCTTGGTTTACCCTTGGTTTAAAGCCAGGCAATAAAGAAGGGGGGAACAAAAAGAACATTCCTGTCATTATTTACTTTTCAGCATCTTCAGGCAGCTGCATTTTGGCTGTAATTAATTGGAGAAATAGATTGTAGTGACTTTCTCTCTCTTAGCCAACACCGAAAGTGCCACTATCTTTTTCAATCATTCTTTGTTTACCAGTGAAAATGTAATGTCCATATAGGCTCTCATAATCACTGCTGAATTCACAGAGCCAAGAACAGTGCTCAGCACATAATGAACTCTCAGTATGTATTTGTTGAATGTATTAATCAGCTAATTAATGTGTATTTATATCCTTTCATTAATTTTTTTTTTCCTGGAATGATGCCAACTACAAGAATATGGATTTCAGGATCTCTTATTTAATGATGCTGTTTCCCTTGTCATGACACTGGAAACTAGTCCTTCCATGATGTTCAATGGAGGAGGATAGAAGTTAAGCTGGAGGGTCACTTGACAATTTTTTATGGAAGGGATGCAAAACTGAAATAAAACTGAGTTGCTATCTTGTCTAAGCCCTAAGTCAACCTCACTGTGCTTCTATTAGCATTACAATATATTGAAAAATCTTTATGATAGTAACTCAAGACCCCTAGAGAATTTAAAAAATTCTAACATTTTCTTAAAATTACTTCTCAGAATCCAGCATTTTAGTAAAATACCCTTTAACAACTTAAACATTATGTAAGTTGCAATTTACCAGTTCTGAACTTTCTTCCTTTTTAGAGATAAGGTATTAAAATGGCCTGTAATTTAAAGGAAAGAACACTGTGCCTATCTTTGCCCTTGTTATGCACTGAGGCAATTGAATTGGCTTTCCATGGGCACACACTGATCATTAGGCTAGCAGTAGAGCAAGAACAAAATGAACTGAATTTAATGAGTAGCTGAGTATTTGAGAAATGCAGCACTTCTAATAGCAAGTATCATAGGACAGTATCAACAAATCTTTTCCAGTATCTGATGAATGAACATACCATCCAAGCAGTGCTAAAAATGCTTAATAGTCCAGAGGTTGAAAGGATCCAGAGCACCTACCTGGAAACACAGTGTAAGGTCCTTCTACATTTAACGCTTCAGCTGTCTCTATCAGGGCCTATTTAATTTATATAAACTATTTCTGGAGTTCTACTGGAGAACTTTAAGATATAGATTTAAAATAGTGCTTCCTATAATATAAATGAATCATATAATTTATAGTCTAAATAAGGACATATTAAAGAAAGGGGGTGCTATTGATAACTATGGTAGGAAAATGGGAACAAGCTGGGATCCTCCTGGACAAACCAGGATGTGTGTTTTTGTGGTCTGTCTGCATGATATAGAAGGTATGATGTACTATCTGTAAAACTGGTCCAGCTACACTCCCTGAATTTACGGCAAGTAAAACTCACAACAATAAAAATTCTATCGAATATATTAAAAAGCACAATCCTAATGATGTTCAAAGAAGAGAAAGCAAAAAATGTTGCTATTGTAGTTAGGGATCCAACACTACCTTCAAGATAGATAATTCAATTTAAAAAAATTAAGAATTATTCCAGATTTAATAGCATGAACTGTCTTTCAGAGGAGCCAAATAATCCTCATTTATGAGTAAAAGTTCTTCCTCTCAATAGATTTCTTGCCAATACATGTGGAAGAAATACTAGATTTATAAAAATTATTCTTTTGGAATCTGTAATGAATTAATATATTCAAACAATAATCATCAGCGAATGAAATCATTAGATGAAAGGTTTTTGGAGAATTTCATAACAGAAGAATTATACTGGCATCTACCAACTAGGTACTCAATTCAGTAAGTTTAGGAAAACAAGGCATTATTTGCCTCTTGATGTGATGTGATATGAATTGTAAAACACTATCTGCTGCTGCTAAGTCACTTCAGTTGTGTCCAACTCTGTGTGACCCCATAGACGGCAGCCCACCAGGCTCCCATTCCTGGGATTCTCCAGGCAAGAATACTGGAGTGGGTTGCCATTTCCTTCTCCAGTGCATGAAAGTAGAAAGGGAAAGTGAAGTCGCTCAGTCATGTCCGACTCTTCAGTGACCCCATGGACTGCAGCCTACCAGGCTCCTCCCTCCATGGGATTTCCCAGGCAAGAGTACTGGAGTGGGGTGCCATTGCCTTCTCCATATAACACTACCTATGATATACCAAAAAAAGTTGAATCTAGAGCTAAGTAATAAATGATTTAAAGGAAATAAGGTGGTAGAGGAACAAGTTAAAAAACATCACAGGGAAGCAAAAACATCTAGATTATGAGACTGTTACAAGATAACTTGGCTTGATTTTTCAGCAAGTCATTAGAATGAAGAAAGAAAAAAAAAAAACAAGGAAGGGAGAAGTATTGTTGAATAAGAGTATAAAAAACATTAAACCAAATATAATGTGTTAGAATCTAATTTAACAAATCATATCCTATCTCAGACAATCCAATAATATCTATCTTAGGGAATATACTATTTGAGCAATAACCAATACAAGGTGTATACACTCCTGCTGATATATTTTATTTACCTCTCCTAATCCATTCTCTGTGCTTCTCTGGTGGCTCAGAAGGTACAGAATCTGCCCGCAATGCAAGAGAACCTATGTTTGATCCCTAGTTTGGGAAGATCCCTGGAGAAGGAAATGGCAACCTAATCCAGTATTCTTCCCTGGGAAATCTCAAGGACAGGGGAGCTTAGTGGGCTATAGTCCTTGGGTTGCAGAGTCAGACAAGACTGAGCAGTTAACACTTTCAGTCCATTCTCTACTCATTTTCTGCCCATGGAGGGTAACCTGTATAACTTATATAAAAAGGTACTGTTGCTCTTAGTTTCCCATTTGGTTAATCCATCGCAAGGTTCTAGCTCAAGAGCAGAGGATTAGCCATGCTGGATGTATACCTCCACCAAAGAGAACTCATTGTCAAAGGGACCTATGTGGTCAAACCATGCCAGCTTTCCTAGGATTTTTCCAGTTTTAGCATCAAAAGTCTCACATCCAGAAAATGCCTCAGTCTGAAGGAAAATCTGGATGGTTTATCACAAGGGGTGAATCTCTCCATTTAGCTAGATTCTCAAGATTTTTCTAGTTGCTTCTTTCTCCTTGACCCTTTAGGGCTACAAGTGGTAATGGGTCCCTGATGCCATTAACTCCAATTGTTGTTTTTCCCTATCCTTCCCCTGTGCATTTGTAAACAATATTTCTATTACAGTTTGTTTAACCCTTTTTGAGGCTGTGATTTGTTTCTGCCCATGCCCTGAGTGTATGTAAAATAAGGAAATTTGTCAGTCTTCAAAAGTGTGACAATGACATTTTCTTGTAAAGAAATATCCATGGTTTTGAAGATGCATACTAAAGTATGTTGAAGCAAAATTACAAGATACCTGGGATTTTTTTTTTTAAATGTTTTACTAAAATAAGGGGAGTATAGATAAAGCAGGAGTATCAAAACTTGGTAATTCTAGAATATGGATTCTGGGTATAAGGAGGTTAATTTTACTGTTCTTTATATTGTGAATGTTTGAATTTTTACAAAAATTAAAAAGAGGTAATTCATGCAATTTGAGTTACATGAGGAAAGTTACTAGTTAGTCATATTCTAAGAAAATATTAGGTCAGTGCAAACGTAATTGCTCTTTTGGACCATGAATTACAAAATAATTATAACTAGGCTCAAACTCTTTTTATTAAACAAAATAAGAACCATTACAATCAACACATTTTTGCCAATGAGAAATAAGTTTGTTTATTCTGGTAGCATAAAAATCTGTGCTTTGGGATTTGAAGAACTCTTGGAAAGCATTTTCTGCCTCCTGCTGGCTGTGGAAATGTTTCCTTGCAAAAAGTTGTTAAAAAGCTTGAAGAAGTGGTATTTGGTTGGCGAGAGGTCAAGTAAATATTGCAGATGAGGAAAAACTTCATAGCCCAATTCGTTCAACTTTTGAAGTGTTGGTTGTGTGATGGACAGTCAGGCATTGTCACGGAGAACAGGGCCCTTCCTGTTGACCAATGCCAGATACAGGTGTTGCGGTGTTCGGTGCATCTCATCAAAATTCTAAGCTTACTTCTCAGATGCAATGGTTTCACCAGGAGTCAGAAAGCTATAGTAGACCAGATGAGCAGCAGACCAGGACACAGCGACCATGACCTTGTTTTGGTGCAAGTTTGGCTTCGGGGCTGTGCTTCGGAGCTCCTTCTTGGTCCAGCCAAAGAGCTAGTCATCACCAGGTATCATATAAAATCTACTTTGCTTCACAGTTAATAATCTGATCAAGAAACTGCTAATTATTGCATAGAGTAAGAGAAGGCAACACTTCAAAATGAAAATTTTTTTGATTTGCGGTAAGGCCATGAGGCACAAACATACCCAGCTTTTTCAGCTTCCCAATTTGCTTCAAATGCTGAATAACTGTAGAATAGTCGATGCTGAGTTACTAGGCAACTTCTTGTGTAGCTGTAAGAGGATCACCAGCTGGAATCAAGATTGCCGGGAGAAATATCAATAACCTCAGATATGCAGGTGACACCACCCTTATGGCAGAAAAAAGCCTCTTGATGAAAGTGAAAGAGGAGAGTGAAAAAGTTGGCTTAAAGCTCAACATTCAGAAAACAAAGATCATGGCATCTGGTCCCATCACATCATGGGAAATAGATGGGGAAACAGTGGAAACAGTGTCAGATTTTATTTTGGGGGGCTCCAAAATCACTGCAGATGGTGACTGCAGCCATGAAATTAAAAGATGCTTACTCCTTGGAAGGAAAGTTATGACCAACCTAGATAGCATATTAAAAAGCAGAGACATTACTTTGCCAACAAAGGTCCATCTAGTCAAGGCTATGGTTTTTCCAGTGGTCATGTATGAATGCGAGAGCTGGACTGTGAAGAAAGCTGAGAGCCGAACAATTGATGTTTTTGAACTGTGGTGTTGGAAACGACTCTTGAGAGTCCCTTGGACTGCAAGGAGATCCAACCAGTCCATTCTGAAGGAGATCAGCCCTGGGATTTCTTTGGAAGGAATGATGCTAAAGCTGAAACTCCAGTACTTTGGCTACCTCATGAGAAGAGTTGACTCACTGGAAAAGACTGATACTGGGAGGGATTGGGGACAGGAGGAGAAGGGAACAACAGAGGATGAGATGGCTGGATGACATCGCCGACTCGATGTACATGAGTTTGAGTGAACACTGGGAGTTGGTGATGGACAGGGAGGCCTGGCGTGCTGCGATTCATGGGATCACAAAGAGTCGGACATGACTGAGCTAGTGAACTGAACTGAACTGAAGAGGATCAACTGTGATGATGGTTCTCAGTTGGTCATTGTCAACTTCTGATGGCCAGCCACTTTGCTCCTCATCTTCAAGCTTCATCTCCTTTGCAAAACTATCACTGCACCATACGTTTGTTAGCAGTTCCTGTGCTAAATATGTTGTTGATGTTGCAAGTTGTCTCTGCTGCTTGAGGACACATTTTGAAGTCAAATAAGAAAATCACTCGAATTTGCTTTTTGTCTAACATCATTTCTATAGTATAAAATAAATAGCAAGTAATAAATAGAAAGGATTGAACAACTGAAGAGCTTCTTGATGAAGGTGGAGGGGAATGAAAAAGTTGATTTAAAACTCAATATTCAAAAAACTAAGATCATGGCATCCGGTCCCATCACTTCATATCAAACCATGAGAAATTCTTAAAGAGATGGGAATACTAGACTGCCTTATCTGCCTCCTGAGAAATCTGTATAAAGGTCAAGAAGCAACAGTTAGAACTGGACATGGAAAAACTGACTGGTTCAAAATTGGGAAAGGAGTGTGTCAAGGCTGTATATTGTCACCCTGCTTATTTAACTTCTATGCAGAGTACATCAGGCAAAATGCCAGGTTGAATGAACCTCAAGGTGGAATCAAGATTGCCAGGAGAAATATCAGATACACAGATGACACCACTCCAATGGCAGAAGGCAAAGAGGAACTAAAGAGCCTCTTGATGAAAGTGAAAAAGGAGAGTGAAAAAGCTGGCTTAAAACCCAACATTCAAAAAACTATGATCATGGCATCTGGTTCCATCACCTCATGGCAAATAGATGGGGAAAAAAATGAATACAGTGACAGATTTTATTTTCTTGGGCTCCAAAATCACTGTGGACAGGGACTGCAGTCATTGGAAGAAAAGTTATGACAAACCTAGACAGCATTTTAAAAAGCAGAGACATTATTTGCCGAAAAAGTCCATTTAGTCAAAGCTATGGTTTTTCCAGAAGTCATGTATGGATGTGAGAGTTGGACCATAAAGAAGGCTGAGTGCTGAAGAACTGATACTTTTAAACTATGGTGTTGGAGAAGACTTGAGAGTCCCTTGGTCAACAAGAAGATCAAACAAGTCAATCTTAAAGGAAATCAACCCTTAATATTCCCTGGAAAGACTGATGCTGAAGCTGAAGCTCCAGTACTCTAGCCACCTAATGTGAAGAGCTGACTCACTGGAAAAGACCCTGATGCTGGGAAAGATTGAAATCAGGAGGTAAAGGGGATGACAGAGGAAGCGATGGTTGGATGGCATCACTGTCTCAATGGACATGAGTTTGAGGAAACTCTGAGAGTTACTGAAGGACAGGGAAGTCTGCAGTCCATGGGGTCACAAAGAGTTGGACATGACTGAGCAACTGAACAACAACAATAAATATAAGCTTAAACTGATTATGAACATGTAAATTATTACTAGTCTTAGAAAAAGCTTTATATTGAATTAATGCAATTTTCTCCAAGTCTCCTTATGACCAGGAATAACATGTGCAGAAATATTGGTCAATAATAGAGACTGTTATCTCTATTGTTATCAACAACAATAGATATTATTCAACAATAGATATTGTTATCAACAATAGTAATGATGGATATTGAGTCACAACTATTTTTTATATGTATCAGGGAAGAAATCACTTTTAAAGGTAATAGACATTCATTACTGACAATTTAAAAATTACAAAGTACTACTGAAAAAATAAAATTCCTTCATAAATTGACCATCATATAATAGTAACTGTTAGTTGTCAGAATACTGATATATAGTCTTAAAAAAGTTTTAATATGTGTACACATAGCACACACTTTTATTAAACTCATTAGTTTAATAGTCACATTAGTTATCACAGTGAAGTTATACTTTTACTGTTTTAATGCAAATTTTCATATAATATGAATAAACCAAAAGTGATCAAATAAAAATAGGTTAAAATAATATTAATACTTAATGATACAATATATTCTATTTTGTAAATATTCTCTATTTTACTTAAATACTGACATAATCTCGGGCATTAAGATTGTTCCCAATTTTTTTTTTTAGCTGTTATACTTTAGTAAATATACTTTTACATAAACCATTATATATGTGTCTGATTATTTTCTTAAGATGAATTCCCCAAAATAGAATTGCTAGGTCATAAACATAAACACTTTGAGGTTATTTATATATATGGGAAAGTTGCTTTCAAAAAAGTTTTAACCTTAATTATCATCCAGTAATAGATGAGAATATCAATATTACTCTGATGTACTATTTGAAGAGAACTATTGTTGTCTTAGTTGTCTACTCAGTACTATTTCTTAGTATGTTTCTTCTGATTAGGCTAGGCTGATAATAGCCTTTCCTCTTCCTAGAAAGAAGGATTGGTTCAATTGACTTAAGAAGACAAATTGCATTCCTTCCTGTTTCCTGTGATTGTGGTTTTAAGTCAGTCTGCCCTGTGTTGGAGAAGGGTAAGAGGCTTATGAAAGCTTCCTGAAGGGAGAGACTGACTGAGAGGGAGATTGGGTCTTGTTCTGATGGGCAGGGCCATATTCAGTAAATCTTTAATTCAATTTTCTGTTGATGGGCGGGGCTGTGTTCCCTCCCTGTTATTTACCTAGGGCCAAACTAAGGACTTCTCTGTAGCTCAAATGGTAAAGAACTTGTCTGAGATGCCAGAGACCAGGGTTCAATCCCTGGGTTGGGAAGTTCCTCTGGAGAAGAGAATGGCAATCCAATCCAGTATTCTTGACTGGAGAAGAGAAGTCCATGGACAGAGAAGCCTGGTGGGCCCCAGTCTATGGGGTTGCAAACAGTTGGACACGACTGAGCAACTAACACACACACACACACACACACAAACTATGATGGAGATAATGAAGATAATGGAGACTTCCTTCAAAAGCTCCCACGCATGCACTGCTACACTCAGTGCCCCCAGCCCTGCAGCAGGCCACAGCTGACCCATGCCTCTGCTGATGACTCCTGGACAGTTACAGGCAAGTCTGGGTCAGTCTCTATGGGTCACTGTCCTTTCTCATGGGTCCTGGCGCACACAAAGTTCCGTTTGTGCCCACCAAGAGTTTGTTTCCCAGTCCTGTGTAAGTTCTGGCAGTTCTATGGTGGGGTTAATGGTGACCTCTTCCAAAATGGCTTATGCCATAGTCAGGTCTGCTGCACCCAGAGCCCTGCCCCTCTGGCAGTCCACTGCTGACCCTTACCTCCACAGGATACACTCAAACACAGTTCTGTCTCAGTCTCTGTGGGGTCTCTGGGTCCTGGTTGGCACAAGATTTGTTTGAGCCCTCTGAGCGTTTCTGGTGGGTATGGGGTTTGATTCTAAACATGATTTTGCCCCTCCTACCATCTTGCTGGGGCTTCTCCTTTGTTCTTGGACATGGGGTATCTCCTCAAAGTCGCTCCCGCGCTGCAGAGCCACTGCTCCTTTAAGTCCCAGAAACTCTGTCACAGCTGCTCTTCCTAAAGGCACTTCTTTCCATGTGGCCAGAAGCACCTGTACTCTCTTCCCTTACATGTGCTCAGGTTTCACTTAAACACCACAAACACAGAGATCTCCATTAGAGGGCAGACCGACTGAAAACCACAATCACAAGAAACTAACCAATCTGATCTCATGGACCACAGCCTTATCTAACTCAATGAAACTATGAGTTATGCCCTGTATGGCCACCCAAGATGGACAGGTCATGGTGGAGAGTTCTGACAAAACGTGATCCACAGGAGAAGGAAATGGCAAACCACTTCAGTACTCTTGCCTTGAAAACCCCATAAACAGTATCAAAAGGCAAAAAGATAGGACACTGAAAGATGAACTCCCCAGGTCAGTAGGTGTCCAATATGCTACTGGAGATCAGTGGAGAAATAATTCCACAAAGAATGATTGATAGAGCCAAAGCAAAAACAACACCCAGTTGTGGATGTGACTGGTGATAGAAGTAAAGTTTGATGCTGTGAAGAGCAATATTGCATTGGAACCTGGAATGTTAGGTCCATGAATCAAGGCAAATTGGAAGTGGTTAAACTGGAGATGGCAAGAGTAAACACTGACATTTTAGAATTCAGCAAACTAAAATGGACTATATCTACTATTGTGGGCAAGAATCTCTTAGAAGAAACGGAGTAGCCATCATAGTCAACCAAAGAGTCTGAAATGCAGTACTTCCATGCAATCTCAAAAACGACAAAATGATCTCTGTTCGTTTCCAAGGCAAACCATTCAATATCACACTAATCCAAGTCTATGCCCCAGCCAGTAATGCTGAAGAAGCTGAAGTTGAATGGTTCTATGAGGACCTACAAGACCTTCTAGAAGTAACACCCAAAAAAGATGTCCTTTTCATTATAGGGGACTGGAATGCAAAAGTAGGAAGTCAAGAAACACCTGGAGTAACAGGCAAATTTGGCTTTGGAGTACAGAATGAAGCAGGGCAAAGGCTAGTAGAGACTGGCCAAGATAACGCACTGGTCAAAGCAAACACACTCTTCCAACAACACAGGAGAAGATTCTGCACATGGACACCACCAGATAGTCAATACTGAAATCAGATTGATTATATTCTTTGCAGCCAAAGATGGAGAAGCTCTATACAGTCAGCAAAAACAAGACTGGAAGCTAACTGTGACTCAGACCATGAACTCCTTATTGCCAAATCCAGACTTAAATTGAAGAAAGAAAGGAAAAGCACGAGAACATTCAGGTATGAACTAAATCAAATCCTTTACAATTATACACTGGAAGTGACAAATAGAATCAAGGGATTAGATCTGATAGATAGAGTGCCTGAAGAACTATGGATGGAGGTTCATGAAATTGTACAGGAGGCAGGGATAAAGACCATCCCCAAGGAAAAGAAATGAAAAAAGGCAAAATGGTTGTCTGAGGTCTTACAAATAGCTGTGAAAAGAAGAGAAGTGAAAGGCAAAGGAGAAAAGGAAAGATATGCTTATTTGAATGCAGAGTTCCAAAAAATAGCAAAGAGAGATAAGAAAGCCTTCCTCAGCGATCAGTGCAAAAAAAAAAAAAAAAAGAGGAGAACAATAGAATGGGAAAGTCTAGAGATCTCTTCAAAAAAATTAGAGATACCAAGGGAACATTTCATGCAAAGATGGGCACAATAAAGGACAGAAATGACATGGACCTAACAGAAGCAGAAGATATTAAGAAGAGGTGGCAAGAATACACGGAAGAACTGTACAAAAAGTTATTCATGACCCAGATAATCATGATGGTGTGATCACCAACCTAGAGCCAGACATCCTGGAATGCAAAGTCAAACGGGCCTTAGGAAGCATCACTATGAACAAAGCTAGTGGAGGTGATGGAATTCCAGTTGAGCTATCTCAAATCCTAAAATATGATGCTGTGAAAGTGCTGCACTCAATATGTCAGCAAAGTTGGAAAACTCAGCAGTGGCCACAGGACTGGAAAAGGTCAGTTTTCATTCCAATCCCTAAGAAAGGCAATGCCAAAGAATGTTCAAACTACTGCACAATTGTATTCATCTCACATGCTAGTAAAGTAATGCTCAAAATTCTCCAAGCCAGGCTTCAACAGTACGTGAACCATGGACTTCCAGATGTTCAGGCAGTATTTAGAAAAGGCAGAGGAACCAGAGATCAAATTGCCAACATCCTCTGGATCATTGAGAATGCAAGAGAGTTCCAGAAAAATACCTACTTCTGCTTTATTGACTATTCCAAAGCCTTTGACTGTGTGGACCACAACAAACTCTGGAAAATTCTTCAAGAGATGGGAATACCAGACCACCTTACCTGCCTCCTGAGAAATCTGTATGCAGGTCAGGAAGTAACAGTTAGAACTGGACATGGAACAGCAGACTGATTCCAATTAGGGAAAGGAGCACATCAAGGCTGTATATTTTTACCCTGCTTATTTAACTTATATTTAGAGTACATCGTGCTTGACTGGATGAAGCACAAGTTGGAATCAAGATTGCCGGGAGAAATACCAATAACCTCAGATATGCAGATGACACCACCCTTATGGCAGAAAGCGAAGAAGTAAAGAGCCTCTTGATGAAAGTGAAAGAGGAGAGTGAATAATTTGGCTTAAAACTCAACAGTCTGAAAACCAGGATCATGGCATCTGGTCCCGTTACTTCATGGCAAATAGATGGGGAAACAGTGGAAACAGTGCCTTACTTTATTTTCCTGGGCTCCAAAATCACTGAAGATGGTGACTTTAGCCATGAAATTAAAAGACGCTTGCTCCTTGGAAGAAAAGTTGAGACCAACCTAGACAGCATGTTAAAAAGCAGAGACATTACTTTTTCAACAAAGTACCATCTAGTCAAAGTTATGGTTTTTCCAGTAGCCATGTATGGTGTGAGCATTGAACTTTAAAGAAAGCTGAGCACTGAAGAATTGATGTTTTTGAATTGTGTTGGAGAAGGTTCTTGAGAGTCCCTTGGACTGCAAGGAGATCCAACGAGTCCATTCTAAAGGAGACCAGTTCTGAATATTCATTGGAATGACTGATGCTGAAGCTGAAAATTCCAATACTTTGACCACTGACGTGGAGAACTGACTCATTGGAAAAGACCCTGATGCTGGGAAAGACTGAAGGCAGGAGAAGAAAGGGATGACAGTGGATAAGATGGTTGGATGGCATCATTGTCTCAATGGACATGAATTTGAGTAAACTCCGGGAGTTGGCATTGGACTTGGTGGCCTGGCGTGCTGCAGTCCATGGGATTGCAATTAGTGGGATATGACTGAGTGACTGAACTGAACTGAATTGATTCCTTCCTGTGGTTGACACAGAAATACTGGGTGAAACAAGTTTTCTATTTTAAGTAGAGCTGCTAAACTGGAGTTTCTGGCATTCATAATCAATACAACTTCAAGAGGTCCCATATATAGTAGGAACAGATAAAGGAAGAACACAAAGCAAAACAGAAACATGACACACAATTGTTAAGTCCAAAGACAAGAAAACTCAATGTCATCAAGACAGAGGTTCTCATCAAAATTATTAAACTATATGCAAGTAACTTAACCTTGTCTTAACATGTTCAATGATATGTAAAGAAATGCAATAATATTCAGCATGGAACAAGGCAAAATTCACCATGTCTGGCATCCAATCAAAAATTACAAGTCATTCAAAGATGTACAAAAATATGACACGTGATGAGGAGAACATATCAATCACTTGAAATTAACATAGAAATGACAAAATGATGACAGAATTAGTTGGACATTAATAGTGATATTAAGCCAGTTACTATAATTATATTTCTATATTGAAGAAGCCAGGGGGGAACAAAAATGTTAAGTAGCAAAGGAGACAAACACATTAAAAACAGACTTTTGGACTCAGTGGGAGAAAAAGAAGGTGGGATGATTTGAGAGAACAGCGTTGAAACATATAGATTACCATATGTAAAAGAAATAGCCAGTGGGACTTTGATGTATGATGCAGGCAACCCAAAGCTGGTGCTCTGTGATAACCTGGAGGGGTGGGGTGGGGAAGCAGGTGGGAACGGGTTTCAGGAGGGAGCAGACACATGTATGCCTATGGCCGATTCATGCTGATGTATGCAAAAACCATCAAAATGTTATAAAGTAATTATCTTCCAATTAAAGTAAATAAATTTACAAAAGCAAAGTAATAGATGTTATATAAAAAAGAAACCTCAACTGAACTTACAGATGTGAAAAATACGAAATCTTGGAAGACAAATTCTTAAAATGGGTTAACAGCAGATTAGACACTGCAAAATAAAATATTAGTTAAGTTGAATGCAAAGCAATAGAATACTAAATTAAACAAAAAGTGAAAATAAATACAAACAATGAACAGAGCATCAATGACCTTTCACAATGTCAAAAGTCCCGATGTATATATCATCAAATATGAGAGGAGAAAAAATAAGAGAAATATGTCAAATAAGTAATAATATTTGAATAAATAACAAATTCATCAACTTTAATGAAAATTATAAACCCACAAATCCAAAAGTTTGAAGAATCCCAAGAGAAAGAGTTATGAACAAAACTACATCACCACATCATAACTGAATGTTTTTAAAATACGATAAAGGAAAAAAAATTCTTAAAAGCAGCCATTGGGGGTAAAAGAAATCACATTACAAGAGCAAAGATAAAGAATGATGTTACACATATGATTATTAAATAAGTCTGTTATCTGACCACAATGGATTTGCATTAGAAATCTATATCTAAAAATCCAGAAAATCCTTAAACATTTAGAAACCAACAAAATACTTATAAATAACACTTTCCAATAATCTAAGAGTCTAAGAAATAATTAAAGAGAAGACAAGGATGCATTCTGAATAAAATGAAAATGAAAATATAGCATGAAAAAATTTTATAGCAGTTAGAGCAATACTGAAAGGGAAACCATAGTACTATATGCCCATATTACTAAAGAAGAAAGTTCTCAAAGCTAGGAAAAACACTAAAAAGACAAGCTAAACCCAAAAAGAAAGCAAAAATAATGCAATAGAAAACACAAAAGCAATGGATAAAATCAATAAAACCAAAATCAGGTTATTTGAGAAGACCAATAAAATTGATAAAATTCTTGCTAGGCTATGAAGTTAACAAAAGGAGAATCACAAATTGTCAATATCAAGAATTAGAGGGGATAAAGATAATAAGAGAATATTATAAATAATTTTGTGTAAATACAATTGATAATGTAGGTGAAATTGACAAATTCCTTAAAAGGCACAAACTACCAAAGATTACTCAAGAAAAACCAAGTAACATACATTGTTGTTTTTGTTGAGTCTCTAAGTACCATCCAGCTCTTTGCGACCCCATGAACTGCAGCATTGCAGAATAGCTATGAAAAATATTCAATCTGTGTTTTAAAACTATCACACACACACACACACACACACACACACACATGCCCCTCGAAGCCCATATGGTTTCACTGTGGAAGGTCTATCACACATTTAAAGAAAAAAATACCAACTTTACAAAAAATGCCTACTAAATATTGAAGAGACCTCATTTCAAAATTCATTCTGTGACCAGAATTAACAGACAAATTCATTACAAGAGAAATTACCTACAGATCATTATTTCCCACAAACATAGTTGCAAATATTCTTAACAATATTTTAGCACATGTAATCCTACAGTACATAAAGTAAATAATACATTACGATCAAACAGGAATCTTTCCTGGGAATGCAATTTAACGTTCAGAAATCAATCAATGTAATTCACCGTATCAATAGACTAAAGAAGAAAAATCATCTGATTGTCTTCATAAATAGAGGAAAACATTTCAAAATTCAGCATCTATTCTTGATAAATACTCTTGGCAAATTAGAAACAAAAGGGAACTTCTTACATCACACTTAATTGTGAAGGACTGAAGACCTTTCTTCTAAGATTGTAAATTCTAAGAAAGAAAAAATCTTTCTTCTAAGACTGTCTCCACTCAAAACTCAACATCATAATGGATGTCCTAGCCAGAGCCATAATGCAAGAAAAAGGAACTAAAGGTACATGCTAAATATATTCATAGATGGCATGATTGGAAATAGAAAATCCCAAAGAATCAATAAAAACCACAAAAGAACTACTAAAACCAGTAAGATCTCAGGATAAAGGTTAATATAGAAAAGAATCAATCATATCAACATCATAGCCATCTAGTAATGGGCAATTAGAAGTCTATTTTTAAAGTACAGTTTATAGCATCACTAAAAATCAAAATAGATAATAAGCTAACAAAATATATACAGGATCTATAAACAACATATAAAACACTATGAATGAAGTCAAGAAGCTAAAAATGAGATATAGTCTACTTATGAATTTGAAGACAGTGCTAAGATGTCCGTTTTTTCCAAATATATGCATACATTCAACGTAATCTTAAACAGAATTCCAACAGGACTACTGCGGAAATTAGCAAGACAATTCTGGAATCTATATGGAAATGCAAAGGAACTGGAATAGGCAAAACAATTTTGAAAAATAACAAAACTGAAGGACTCACAATTTTAAGACTCACTATAAAACAGTATTTCATACAGTTTTGTTGCAAAAGGTAAAAGGATAGATATATATTTCAGATGAAAAAATTGTAGTGAAATAGACCAGCAGACATATGGTCAATTGATTTTTTCTTTGTTTTCAATCACACAATACATAATCTATTCTTGTAAAAACTCAAATGTAGATAAACCAAAAGTCCCTCTCAAAATCTTGTCCCAATTCTACTGACTTAACTGGTACTCACTCCATCTGTGGGTTAGCAGTATGCCAGACAAAGCCAGACTGTGCTACAGGTTCTGGCATAAACAAACATGATGCTTGATTTTGAGCTTTTTTAGGTTCAAAGAAAAGAGGCACACACACATGAGTATGTTTCATACTAAGAATACTTAAAGGAATACAAAAGGATAGCAAAGAATTGGAATGTCATATCTAGTCTCACAGAGAACTGTAATACCATCTGGAACACAGCTCAGAGTACCAATTCAGTTTTTCTTTGGTGTCCTCCACAGTAGGGATCCATTACTCCCAACTCTGGTGCTCTCCACTACAATGAACCAATAGGTTATTCCTATTTTCAATTCTCCTAATATTTTCTTAATTCTTGACTAACACTTTCTTAATTCCCAATTCTCTTCTTGTATATTTTGCTCCTGCCTTCTGTACCTCTTCAATCTACCCTTCCTAATTTCCCCCTAGTGTCTGTCCTTTCTGTTAGGGCTTTTATTTCATCTCCTTTAAAGAAAGTTTCTGATTGGCCATTATATAGTAATAAGACTTTTTTGGTGTGGTGGTAAAGCCCTCATGCCAGATGATCTCAAAGGCTGCTCACCAGCCCACAGGTAGCTATTATGGTCAACTGAGTTTTTGACCAGGGTGTAAATGCAATTAAATACCTCTTGTTGGAACAACTGGATACCCAAACTCACAAAAAAATCAAAGCAAACAGAAAGCGATTCAGCAATCCCACTTCCGGGTATATATCCAAAGGAAATGAATTCACTATCATCAAGAGTTATTGGCAACTCCCATGTTTATTTTAGCATTATTTACAATAGTCAAGATATGGAAACAACCTAAATGCCTGGCAATGGATGAATGAAGAAATAAAATGTAGTATATAAATAATGGTATGTGACTCAGCCACAAAAAGAGTAGAAAATCCTAGCATTTGTGATAATATGCATGGACTTGGAGGGCAGGGAGTATGCTAAGTGAAATAAGCCAGACAGAGAAAGACAAATACTGCACAGTGTAACTTATATGTGGGGAAAAAAGTCAAACTCATAGGAAAAAAGGCTCAATCCATTCTGCACCCCGTATATCAAAAAAAAGTCAAAATTAGACCATGGACCTAAATATGAAATCAAAAACAATAAAACTTCTAGAAGAAAATATACGATAATACTTTTGTGAATGCAGATATAGCAAAAATGTATTAAGCATCATCCAAAAGGATAAAATAATATAAATTGAACTTCATCAAAATTAAGAATTTTCACCTTTATGAGACAGAGAATGAAAAGAAAAACCAGTATACTGAGAAAATACATTAGCAAATCACATATCAAAGAATTTGCATCCAAAATATATATTCAGTTCAGTTCACTCACTCAGTCGTATCCAACTCTTTGGAACCCCATGAACCGCAGCGTGCCAGGCCTTCATGTCCATCACCAGCTCCCAGAGTCCACCCAAACCCATGTCCATTGTGTCGGTGATGCCATCCAATCATCTCATCCTCTGTTGTCCCCTTCTCCTCCTGCCTTCAATCTTTCCAAGCATCAGGGTCTTTTCAAATGAGTCAGCTCTCCACATCAGGTGGCCAAAGTATTGGAGTTTCAGCTTCAACATCAGTCCTTCCAATGAACACCCAGGACTGATCTCCTTTAGGATGGACTGGTTGAATCTCCTTGCAGTCCAAGGGACTCTCAAGAGTCTTCTCCAACACCACAGTTCAAAAGCATCAATTCCTCAGTGCTCAGCTTTCTTTCTTTCTTTTTTTTAAATCTAAGAGAAATGCAAATCAAAACCACTATGAGGTATCATTTCACGTCAGTCAGAATGGCTGCTATCCAAAAGTCTACAAGCAATAAATGCTGGAGAGGGTATGGTGAAAAGAGAACCCTCTTACACTGTTGGTGGGAATGCAAACTAGTACAGCCACTATGGAGAACAGTGTGGAGATTCCTTAAAAAACTGGAAATAGAACTACCTTATGACACAGCAATCCCACCACTCAGCTTTCTTTATAGTCCAACTCTCACATCCATACATGACTACCAGAAAAACCATAGCCTTGTTAGACGGACCTTTGTTGGCAAAGTAACGTCTCTGCTTTTTAATATGCTGTCTAGTTTGGTCATAACTTTCCTTCCAAGGAGCAAGCGTCTTTTAATTTCATGGCTGCAATCACAATCCACAGTGATTTTGGAGCCCAGAAAAATAAAGTTAGCCACTGTTTCCCCATCTATTTCCCATGAAGTAATGGGACTGGATGCCATGATCTTAGTTTTCTGAATGCTGAGCTTTAAGCCAACTTTTTCACTCTCTTCTTTCACCCTCATCAAGAGGCTTTTTAGTTCCTCTTCACTTTCTGCCATAAGGGTGGCGTCATCTGCATATCTGAGGTTATTGATATTTCTCCCAGCAATCTTGATTCCAGCTTGTGCTTCTTCCAGCCCAGGGTTTCTCATGATGTATTCTGCATAGAAGTTAAATAAGCAGGGTGACAATATACAGCCTTGACGTACTCCTTTTCCTATTTGGAACCAGTCTGTTGTTCCATGTCCAGTTCTAACTGTTGCTTCCTGACCTGTATACAGGTTTCTCAAGAGGCAAGTCAAGTTGTCTGGTATTCCCATCTCTTTCAGAATTTTCCACAGTTTATTGTGATCCACACAGTCAAAGGCTTTGCCATAGTCAATAAAGCAGAAATAGATGTTTTTCTGGAACTCTCTTGCTTTTTGGATGATCCAGCAGATGTTGGCAATCTGATCTCTGGTTCCTCTGCCTTTTCTAAAACCAGCTTGGATATCTGGAAGTTCACGGTTCACACATTGCTCAAGCCTGGCTTGGAGAACTTTGAGCATTACTTTACTAGCATGTGAGATGAGTGCAATTGTGTGGTAGTTTGAGCTTTCTTTGGCATTACCTTTCTTTGGGATTGGAATGAAAACTGACCTTTTCCAGTCCCGTGGCCACTGCTGAGTTTTCCAACTTTGCTGACATATTGAGTGCAGCACTTTCACAGCATCATCTTTTAAAATTTGAAATAGCTCAATTATACATATATTTTTTATGTTTAGAATTTGAAATAGCTCAAATAAATATTAAAAGGTTCCAAAACTCAGTAAAAATAAAAATTTTTAAATAGCCAAAACATTAGCACAGACATATCAGTAAAAAACTACAAATGGTACAAATTTCAAATGGTGCATAAAACAATGTGCAAAAATATTAGTCATTGGGGAAATGAAAGTTAAACTTCACTTAGAGATATCTCTAAATATTATTAGATCCATTAAAAAACATCACTGGTAATACAAAGTGTTGGCAAAGATGTGGAACAATTATAACTCTCCTACATTTCTGTTCAACCTGCTGCAGCTAGTTTGAAAATTATTTCACCCTTTCCTATAAATGTAAACATTCATTAAATATTTGATTCAGCATTCCCACACCTAATATTTATACAAGTGAAACAAAAACATATTCACACCAAACATGCATGTAAATATTAGTTATAACAGCTTCTTTATTCATAGTTGCCCCACGTTAGAACAATCCAAATTCAAACGACTTTCTTCTGCTGGGGAATGCATATCTATATAATGGTGCTTTATATTGGATTGAAATTATTTCAAATCCGGTTGCTTATGGCTTGAATGAATTTGTTTAAATTCACATGTTTATAACACAGATGGCAAAAACAAAAAAGTTGTTTTTAGAAGTCAAGTTGTTTTCTATAAGAGTGAAGTAAGTTGTGTCAGAACATCATCATCCCATCTGTTGTCACTGATAAGCACTTAGTAGCTCAGCTGCTAGGGCTTCCCAGGTGGCATTAGTGGTAAAGAACCTGCTTACCAATGCAGGAGACATGGGTTCCATCCCTTGGTTGGGAAGATCCCCTAGAAAAGGGCATGGCAACCCACTCCAGTATTCTTGCCTGGAGAATCCCATGGACAGAGGAGCCTGGAGGGCTACAGTACTTAGGGTTTCAAAGAGTCGGACACAACTGAAGTGACTTAGCACACACACACACACACACATGCACAGTTCAGTTGCTAAGAGGCGCAGCTGGGTCTTATGGATAAGAATACGTGGAGAACCAACTATGGCAAAGGAATATGTAGACTACAAACACTACAGTTTGTAAGGAATACTCAAGAGTTTTAGTCTGGGTTATGTCTCCCCTTTGCTGATCTGGCTATCCAAAGATCTTGAGACACTTGCTCCTGCTGTGGCCAGGCTCCTCTTGGTCAGCAGTGGTGTGAAACCATGCAGCAGTCTCAGGAAGAGAAGGGACATCGCTTGCTGCATTGGTGAGGCACTCCTGCAGGCACTCCCTCAGAGCAGCCTAGCCTGCCACCAACACCCACTCACACCTTCATTCTCTAGCAACAGGGAACTTCCATTTGCTGAAACTCACTCTTGATTGCTTAAGGCTGCTCTCCTGAGAAACGAAACTCATAAAAGGTACATCTCAACTTAATTTGGACTTCTCTGCCATCTTCCCTTGCCTGAGACAATAGTGTAATTAATCTATCATTTGTTTGGGGTACACTTCTTTATAGGCTTATTGGAACACATTACCCTGTATGTTACTGGTTTGTAAAATTCCTGAAGTGAACCTCTGCTAAATATGCTATCTCAGCCTCTGAGCATAATTTACCCCCTGCCCCAAATAAAATAAATAGAATACTCCTCAGCAACAAAAAAGGAGCAAACTACAAATGCATGCCACAATGTGCATAAATCTCCAAAGCATTATACTGAGTAAGAGAAGACAGATTCAAAGGGACATAGGCTATCTGTTTCCTTTCATGTGATATTCTGGAAAAAGGAAAACCTATAAGAGACCTCAAGCAGATCAGTAAAATTTTTATGAGGCTAAATATAAGCAACTTGAAATAGTTTCCATAATCTCTCAAATGTTTCAAGTTTCATCATATGTGGTGTTACAGTGGCAGAAAGTGCTAATTGTCATGGGCTCAGAATTTATTTAATTTTAAATAAATTAATTTTACATGACAATTTCACAATAAGCAACTTAAGACCTACCATGCACTCTGAGTTGCTCAATTATTCAAAATTTGCTATCTCACTTTTTATTCACCGGCATCCCACTCTCTTGTTCCGAAGTAGAATAAAGAACACTGAATTGTTATGAATCCATATTGGGTCCCAGAGTCAAATGTACTCTTAACCCAGTGATAGGTCACTCAGTTGGTAAAGAATCCAGCTCCAGTTCAGGAGACCCCGGTTCAATTCCTGGACTGGGAAGATCCACTGGAGAAGGGATAGGCTACCCACTCCAGTACTCTTGGGCTTCCCTTGTGGCTTAGCTGGTAAAGAATTTGTCTGCAATGCAGGAGACCTGGGTTCAATCCCTGGGTTGGGAAGATCCCCTGGAGAAAGGAAAGGCTACCCACTCTGGTATTCTGGCCTGGAGAATTCCATGGACTGTATAGTCCATGGGGTCACAAAGAGTTGGATACGACCAAGCCACTTTCACTTCACTTCACTTCAGGCCTTAGACCAGTTTGTTCCTTAGTATTCCAATCTATAAGATAAAGATTTGTAAAATCATTCTTCATAGAACTCTCAAAGTTCAGTAAAACTGACAAATTACATTAGGAGAGTAAGCAGGCAGAAATCTAGATTCCCAAGCTATGTTTCAAGTAATCTATATTGCACATTATTATTGTATGTAAGAAAAGGGCTACTTGTGAAATAAATGCTTTGAGAACCAGCCATCTAAATGTTCCTTTCTGCCTCTATAATTGCTATTGCAAATATTTAATAAACAAATTAGTGTACAGCCCCATGCAGATACATAATTTAGACACACAACAGAAAGAAAGCAAGATGTTCCTGGTGCTCTCTCTCCAAATAACACAGTATGAAATGATCAGGCTTGAAACTCACAAAGTATCACCTTGGACCTTCTCTTAGGTGATGTGCTAAGTAAGATTGTTGGTAGAGGGAGGCATGTATGCAATTACCAGAGGCCACTTCAACACAAACAGAGACTACTCAGCATATCAAAGTCTCCTCACATATCTGGGCAGGTAATCAGGAGAAACTCACTGTTGACAGAAACGTAAATTAAGTGAGCCATTTTGCACTGATTTGCATTCCACCAAAGGTGAACTTACAAAGTGCATCTCAGTTCAGAATACTTATAAGAATTCCAATGTTTAATACTTTCTGGACTAGAATGAAGAAGTTACTGAAAGGCCAGAATAGCTGGTCCATGGCAAGAGATCTGGTAAATATTATGCGTAGAAGGAGGTCATTTCACCCACATCCTCTGGTAAATATCCAGATAGAGTACATAGTCTTTAGAGATGTCTTGCTGTATCATCTTACCAAAATAAAGCCTACTGGCCAAAAAAGAAGAGAACTAAAATAGTACGAATGAAAAGCTATTAAACTGAGTTTGATTCTTGGCCTTCACCAAATGACTCTTAGGCAAGTGATTTTCTGTCTCTAGGTCTCAGTTTTCTCTGCAAAATGAAGTATGAATAATCTCCAAATTCCTTCCCATATCCAACATATCTTCAATCTGAGAAAAGAAAATGACTTGAGTGTATGATGCTAAGTCTCTCCATCTATCTATCACCAATCAAATACAGTATATGTCAAGAATCAAAGCATGATTGTAAAATAATCTTCTTCACATGTTACATGGCCAGTTGTGCCCAGTGGCTACCTGACGGAAAACACCTCACTGTGGGCACGACTCCACAAATCAAACTATATGCTTTCATTACAACTCAAAGACAGTTATACAGCAGTGTTTGATAAGTAACCAACTGTAATCTTGGTCAATATTTCTAAAATCTGCTAGAGGAAGGAGAAATGTATGCTTAGTAGTTCAGAAAGATCTGTACACAATACACATATTCAGGGATTTTGTTTAAGATTTTACAAAGCCCTGACCCACGTCTGATTTCTGAGGTCTTAGAAACCTTCAGTAATCTTAAAGGTGCCAGTCATTCTGGTTCACAGATAATGTTTTAACCTACTTTGACTTGCCTAAAATTTCCACAAAATTGGGAAATAGAAAAACTATATCATTGTTACTTAGCATATTATTCTGCTTTTTGAAGCTGCAAAATTTTTTTCTTATCAAATCAAACTGGAAAAGTTACATGTGGTGAAAGTGTGTTTTTAAATTCAAAATGTGTTGAAAAAATAATGGTGTTTAGAAATACTATTAGATTGAGATATACAGTCTCATAATAAGGAGAACAAAGGCCAGAAATCTGAATCTCTCTACAAAGGTCATCAAGTTATTAAATGCAAAAAAAGAGACAAGGAAACTATGTTAAACAACTTTCCACAATGAGCAAACATGTTTTCTATTCATGTACAGCCAACAGGAGGGAAAACCAGTACAGTGTCAGATTTGGGGAGATGGCGGTCACCTATACAGATATCTCCAAAGGAATGATGAAGCAAACACACTTTTTAAAAAATCAACTCCATTTATTTAAGGGCATTGGGAATATTATTTACTTCAGATGAATGCAAGGTTATCTACATGGAAAATTTACACAATCAGCTCCTTGCTAGAATTTCTACTAGGATACAATTGTGCTTCATCACAATTACAAAGATACATGAAGTTGTAGAAAACTATTGGTAAAACTCAAATCATGCTTTAAATTGTAAACTTTTGAGCTTCTGGGTTGTTTTCACTGAGGAGCTTTGGTTGCTCCTGTGCAGTATCAAGTAACATTCCCAGGAATAAGGATTGGGTGGATAGAGGGTGGAGAATAATACTTATCCATGAGACTAGGCCAAAAGGCAATACATGTATACTGAGCACCTATGATGAGCAGTGGAGAAGGCAGTGGCAGCCCACTCCAGTACTCTTGCCTGGAAAATCCCATGGATGGAGGAGCCTGGTGGGCTGCAATCCATGGGGTCACTAAGAGTCGGGTACGACTGAGTGACTTCACTTACACTTTTCACTTTGATGCATTGGAGAAGGAAATGGCAACCCACTCCAGTGTTCTTGCCTGGAGAATCCCAGAGACGGGGGAGCCTGGTGGGCTGCCGTCTATGGGGTCGCACAGAGTCGGACACGACTGAAGTGACTTAGCAGCAGCAGCAGCAGCAGCATGATGAGCAGGCCCCTGTGGTTTTAGATTTCAATTTAACTGGAGTCTTTGAAGGCATATGTGATTCCACACCTTCTATGGTCACAAGAACCTGCCATATTGGAGCTATATATATTGGAGATAAGAGCATATCAGCTCTAAGAGAAATTTATCTAACTTCAATCTTTCCTGCTCTCTCCCAGAAATGAATAGGAAGAGTGACCCAGAGACATTTCAACATAGCTGACTTCAACTGGAATGAGCATGGGAAAAGACAGGACATGGAAACCAATCTATCTATGGAGACATGAAGGACACTGAAGAGCAGGGTTTGAGAGGATAGAATAGATGCAGATGCATGGGAGGGGAGAAGCCTAGTTCCATGGCTAGACCTCATTTAAATGGCAGTTAAAAATGCAAATTTTGTCCGAGCCAAGCAGTGAGCATGGGAAGAGAGAAACAAACATAAGGTGATGGGGTGTCCTGCCTAGAGCAGGGCCAAACACAGTTAGTGGGAATCCAGGGATAGAAGGTACAGGTAAGCTAGAGCAGTTGCGCCAGCATACAGTCAGATATAAGGGGAATCACTTTGGGGTTTCAGCATTCCAGCCACTGTGCTAGGCTTAGGATAAGACTAAACTATCAGATAATATAAGCTGGAAGAGCAAAGCAAAGCACAGTTCTAGGGCAAGGGTCAGGAAACATTTTCTTTAAAGGGCCAGACAATAAATACTTTAGGCTTTACAGGCCACATGGTTTCTGCTGCAACTGCTCAACTGTACTTTTTGTGGCATTAAAGCAGTCATAGACAATGGCACCCCACTCCAGTACTCTTGCCTGGAAAATCCCATGGGTGGAGGAGACTGGAAGGCTGCAGTCCATGGGGTCGCGAAGAGTCGGACACGACTGAGCGACTTCACTTTCACTTTTCACTTTCATGCATTGGAGAAGGAAATGGCAACCCACTCCAGTGTTCTTGCTTGGAGAATCCCAGGGACGGGGGAGCCTGATGGGCTGCCATCTATGGGGTCACACAGAGTCAGACACGACTGAAGCAATGCAGCAGCAGCAGCAGACAACACAATGGGCATAGTTGCAGTCCCCCAAAAAACTATTCACAAAAGAAGTTAAGTGCTAGAAGTCTTGGAAACACTTGGTAGGTGATACAACAGAAACTTAAGAATAAGAGGATAAGGCTCTGATAGAAAACCAGAGAATGATAGGAGTAGCTGAGTTTCAAAAACAAGGCCCAGTTATCATTAAGTGTGGCATGAGATCAAGGCTGGCACAGCAAGAAGGGCTATATGATTGTCCTGGAATGTTTGCTTGTAGCTGTGGAAACTCCTCTATCCTGTGGTCAGATGAGTTCCAGAGTCTGGGGCAATGCTGAGCCTGCAATTTTGCAAAGTCATGAATCACAGCAATCGAGAAGGAAGAAGCAAACACTTTGAGCCAGACAAGGTCTGCTAGAAAAAGCCTGAGATAGCTCTCTGAATCCTTCAGTTTGCTCTCTGTCCACATTTCCCCTAGCACCAAAAGAGTCACATTTATAAGTCTGTCCCACAAGAAAGCACAGCGTAACTGCTGGAAAAGTTAAAGAGACTAAAATCTGGGAAATACTGATTCCAAATCCTGAGATCTACTCTTTAAATCACTGTGTTACACTGTAAAACAAAGATTGTCTTAATCCCTGAGAACAATCTTTCTTATAGTATTCTTATAAGGAACCAATGAAAATTAGAGATGAGAACATTCTTTGTAAACTATGAAGAGCTCTCCATACCCTGGTTATGAAGATCCAATTTATGATAAACAAGACTCTGGTTTAGTCATGAATTGCTCTCATCTCTGCATTCTTCTTAAATCACAAATGTCACTAAGCTAAATTGTAATACACAATCAGACAAGGAGGACTTAAAGAGTAAGCTGTCTGTCTTAACTAATTCAGTCAAGAAATACAAGGTGAGTAGAAGGGTCCTACCCAATATTATACAGTTGGTCCAGTTACAGTCAGTTGCTCATTTCCCCAACATATTTGTGTGTAATAAGGGTATGCTACTAAGTCACTTCAGTCATGTCTGACTCTGTGCAACCCTGTAGACGGCATCCCACCAGGCTCCGCCGTCCCTGAGATTCTCCAGGCAAGAACACTGGAGTGGGTTGCCATTTCCTTCTCCAGTGCATGAAAGTGAAAAGTGAAAGTGAAGTCGCTCAGTTGTGTCCGACTCTTCGAGACCCCATGGACTGCAGCCTACCAGGCTCCTCCATCCATGGGATTTTCCAGGCAAGAGTACTGGAGTGGGGTGCTACTGCCTTCTCCAAATAAGGGTATATATAGCCATAAATAATGTAACACAAGTAAGTAAAATTAATTAACAAAAGGAAATTAAAATGAGGAGAATTTAATCTAGACTCAGGACAGTAAAGAAATGACAATTGATAGCTTTCTTTCACAGAGATATCCCACTCTATATATCCAAATAAGGACTTTCCAGGTAGCGCTGGTGGTAAAGAACCCACCTGCCAATGCAGGAGACAGAAGAGACGCAGGTTCAGTCCCTGGGTCAGGAAGATCCCCTGGAGGAGGGCATGGCAACCCACTCCAGTATTCTTGCCTGGAGAATCCCATGGACAGAGGTGCCTGGTGGGCTACAGTGCATAGCACCACAAAGAGTCGGACATGAGTGAAGCAATTTAGCATGCACACATGCATAGATCCAAATTAAAGTTTTCCTAAACTGAAATTGGGAGAAGAGTTGCTGGTATTTTCTGTCTGATGTCATTTCGTGACAAGGGGACCACCCCTATTTCACCCCGAGTTTGAAATGGTGGCAAATAGGAGATGGTAGTTATGATATCATGTTAAGACCTCTCCCGCTCTGCCAGCCCCCCGCATTGCAGAAATCATGAGAAATATCTGTTTCTATTTCTCCTCCTTGGCACCAATCTCCATGCCCGGTGGCTGTCATGGCAGGTATGGAAACACAGAGGCAGTGATTGCTGCCTTAGGAGGCCAGTTCTCTCCAGGACCTGAGCAATCATAAAGGTGGTCTGGGACCAGTGAATTAAAGCCATCCGTCAGGCTTGTTGCACCACACTGAGCAACTGCTTCTGCTGACAACAGTGAGAATGGAGCTCTCACAGGGGAAATGGAAATGCAAGAACTGGAGATTTAAAATGAGGAAGCATTTCAAGAAGAAGACCTGCCAAGACAAGAACGATTCTTCTATCAGATTCTGAAGCCACATTCAGGCTTTACCTAGAGACACAGCCTCATTTGTCAGGAAAAGCACTGCTATCTTATGAGATTACAGGGAGAAAAAAAGTTGGGAGCGTTTAAAGTTTTTGGCAAACATGAAAGAATGGAGCATGGCATCTTTGATCAGCACTGAACGGGCCCACTTTAATTACCCAAAACAGCAATCTTGTCCATATACTTGCTGTGCTCTTTAATCTACACTCCCAGGTGTCCAAGCCTGTTCATTTGTCAGACAGTTCCACTTTTATGGAGAGGCAAAAGATGTCACTGGGGCCAAGCTTGTGACCTCTCTACTTTCCAATCCAGTCAATCTCTGCACATTTATTGTTTCATTACAAGGAGAATCAAAAATGATAATCATGGGAAATGAATTAATACAAGGCAATGTGGATGCTTAGCTATAATGCATTGTTTTGTAAACTCTGCTTCTGCCCCAACTAATAAAATGGGTTTGATATATTTCTTATGGGCTTCCTTGATAGATCACTGGTAAAGAACCCTCCTGCCAATGCAAGAGATGAGGGTTTGATCCCTGGGTCAGGAAGATCCCCTGGAGAAGGAAATGGCAACCCACTCCAGTATTCTTGCCTGGGAACTCCCATGGAAAGAGGAGCCTGGTGGACTACAGTAGATGGGTTCACAAAAGAGTCTGACATGATTTAGCAACTAACAACAACAAAAACACCTTCACATCTGGTAGGAAAAGAATGGATTATGCCTTTCTTTCTAGATGCTAAATCAGTTGCACTTTCTGTACATGTCTGTCAGACTTCCAGGAAAGCTTCCACTTTAA
This sequence comes from Budorcas taxicolor, assembly GCF_023091745.1. NCBI lineage: Eukaryota > Metazoa > Chordata > Mammalia > Artiodactyla > Bovidae > Budorcas > Budorcas taxicolor. Next base: position 36,943,519 of record NC_068935.1, read on the forward strand.
ATGGTTATGACTGTAAACCCCTTCCTATGCAGTGACATACCTATTCCATATGTAGCTCCACTCAAACCCAATTCTGAAGGTCTTTATGGTAATAAGAAGTGATTCATGAAATATGGTATTTGAGAAGCAGAGTAAACAGACTACCCTAATCAAAAATATCTCATGTCATGACCCTGATAATGATGTTTTATGATGCTGCTTTGACATTCATTCACCCACAGAAATCCATGGAGCAACTCCTCTGTAAATTGCTTTGTGTTCCCTACTGTGCGAGATGCTAGGGATACAATATTGTGGAGGAGGAGGGCAAGTGAATCAGTGTTTCAGCTGTGTCATAAGTGCGCCAAGAGATAAGAAAAGAGTGCTATGGGAACACAAAGGAAAGAGACATGTAGCATGAGAAAGCAGCACTGATTTGTCAGAAAGGGTGGGCTAGAGACACAAAATACCAGGCTTTCCTGATTCAGAATTCAATGAGGGCCAATACTGGCAGAAATGTTGCTATCCCCAAATCACTCATTTCAGGCTGCTACATGTCTACATAGGTTTTTATAGCTAGACTGCAGTTTTCTGATAGAACTGTCTCCAGATACAGAAATGGTTTCTATCTGTATTGTCCAATATGGTAGCCATTAGCCACATGTAAATATGTAAGCATTTGAAATATGACTAGTGCTAAGGAACTGAATTTCTAATTTTTTGTAATTTTAATTAAATTTAAGTGTACATTGTCACACATTACATAGCACAAGCCTAGACAGTGTATGTTAAGGTGGGGGAAAGCAAATGGTATGTGGATCCTCAATTATACTCACCATTACAAAAGCTAAACCCATTCTTTTCTGGTCTTACTGCACTACCAAATTTAGCACCCTCATCACATTACACCTAAACTTCTGAGTTCACTGAATTGATCCTGCTGTCAACACTTTTCTTCTGTTATCTTCCCTTAATTCACCATATCACTACCGGATTACTTTCTAAAATGGGAAATTATGTAAAAAATGGAAGACCACAGAAGTTTACAAAAGAGTAAATGGAAATATCAAAATCTAAAATCTTGTTTCTTAATCTGATCCAACATGATTTTTCAAAATTATTTCCCATTATACCAATCATGTGGTATACTGATTCAATGGACATGAACTTGGGTGAACTCTGGGAGATGGTGAGGGACAGGGAGGCCTGGCATGCTGCCGCCCACAGAGTCACAAAATATTGGACGCAACTTAGCAACTAAATGACGATGACAACAGCGACAACATACCACTCATGTAGCCTAAGCTCCAATGTAATACATTCTAACCTCAAACGTAATGAGACCTCTCACCATATTTGAAATACACCCAGCATTTCACTTTTTCAATATATTCAAGTGGTCTACTTTTTCTGAAATAGTCTTGATCACTTCTCACTTTTAAAATTCTCAAGGCCAAACAGAAATGACACCTCCAATTAAGCCTTCCCAGAGTTCCCTCATGTAACAGCTGAAATTAATTTCTTACTAATCTATGTTGTATATCCTATAGAAGCACAAATGCAAATAACCAACAGTTTCAGTTTCAGCCCAGGAAAGTACAGATACTAACATTGATTTCCCTTAAGCCTGTGTAAGGACCTTGGACTTTCCAGGTGGCACAAGAGGTAAAGAACCTGCCTGCCAATGAAGAAGACATAAGAGATGTGGGTCCAGTCCTTGGGTTGAGAAGATCCCCTGGAGGAGGGCATGGCAACCTACTCCAATATTCTTGCCTGGAAAATCCCGTGGACAGAGGAGCCTGGCGGGCTACAGTCCATAGGGTCACAAAGAGTCAGACATGACTGAAGCAATTTAGCATGGATACATGGACCTTATGTTATAAATCTCTCAACTAAGCAATTTTATTTCAGCTATTAAATTCATTAAATTTAATTCATTCATTAAATTCAAAGGTTTTACAACATTTTAGGCCTATTTCTATAATGCACATGTAAATAAAAAAGAGTTCCATAGCCAAATAAATTTTAGAAAGCCTTTATGAAAAAAAGTCACTCTTGGAAGTTTCAATGTGCAGGACTACAGAATGTCTCAAAACCTTTAAGAGATTAATGGAATTCATTTAAACCAGACATTTTAAAACTTGAGTAATCATGAAGCTTTATATTGCACAGTCTGGCTATTAACATTCTATGGCACACTATGCTACAATGGAATATTTTAGGAAACACTGTCATTATAAAATGGAGACTCATTTGAAAATATTTCTGAAAATAACGGACATTTAGGCTTAGAGTTACTATATTAAGCATTGCTGTGTTATATTCAGAGACTGGAAACACTTGCAAGACAAAGCAATTAGTGTGCACCTACTCTAGCCCATGCTCTGTGCTAAGTGTTAGAGGAGGTATGCAATAACATGAGTGGCGAGGATGGAGAAAAATGAGATATGGCTAAAGCTGGATGTCAAAACCTGATCCCTCTAGATTTTGGATGTCTACAAATTTCCATGTTAGTTTTCCAAAAGCAATGAGTTACTTGAAAAATATGACATATACTGCAATTAAATGTTGAGAAAAAAACCCAGAATGTTGCTCAGTACAGTGTTTTATTGGCTTTTGTCGCAGTGGTTGTTTTCTGACACTATTCTTAGTATGATTATACGGTTGAAAGGACATAATTGGGAGGAAGGGATTGAAGAAACTATAAGTTACTACTGTGAAAACAGAAGGGGATACTGACATGGCATGAAGAAGAGCAGAGATGAAGTAATCATACCCTGGAGAATTACAAAGACTCAGTGACTGTGTGAAATGTCTGATGGCTCCAAAATGTGATTATTTTCTAGTAACCACACCACCTGGGATGGCCTAATTGCTATTCTCCAAGTCTCAAAGGAAAAAAAAAAATGTGTGCACAGAGACAAGTTGGCAGGGCAGTTTGGAAAGCATGATGCCTCTACTTGAACAGCAGTCAGAGCTGAGCCATGCAATTTGGAAAGGAAGCCTCAGTGTTGAATAAACACAATAAACACACAGTTTATTTATTGCTCCAATGTTTCATAAATATTATTTATTTTGGAAGGGGAGCATAATGGCAGAGTAATAAGGAATAATTAGCACTGTTAGCAAAATAAAATGGAGCCATCCTGAGAAGAGCTGGTGAGAAAGGGTGCTATTACATTCCTTTGTAGCCTTTAAGTTTAAATTTTAATCAAGGGGAATGAGGGAATCAGTCAGGTGAGAGCAATTCATCATTAAAGCCCAGCCACCTGTTGGACATTGTCCATTTTAAAACATAAGTCAATCTCTTGTTGGTTGCTTTATTTACAAATATTTTCTCCCATTCTGTGGGTTGTATATGGATGGACCTAGGGATTGTCATACTGAGTGAAGTAAGTCAGGCAGAGAAAGGCAAATATTGTAGGATACTGCTTTTATGTGGAATCTTAAAAAAAAAAAAATACAAATGAACTTATTTACAAAACAGAAATAGCCACATATGTAGAAAACAAACTTATGGTTACCAGTGGGAAGGATGGGGAGAGGCATAAATTGGGATACTGGGAATACTCCACACTACTACCCATATACACACTACTATATATAAAATAGATAACTAATAAGGACCTACTATACCCAGTGAACTCAATACTCTGTCATGGTCTACATGGGAAAAAAAAGTCTAAATTAGAGTGGATATATAGGTATAACTGATTCACTTTGCTGTATACCTGAAACTAACACAACATCGTAAATCAACTTCGAAGGAAACTTCAGCAATGCCATAACTGTTGCCCAGGATCACATTTGAAAACTTACAAGAATATGGCAGTATTCATTTTTTTTCTTCCAAAAGGAGCTTAGAATTTGTCACAATCATAAGTTATTAAATTTATGTTAAGTTTAAAAAATTCTTATAATTACACAGGGCTAGGTTAGCTTAAAACTTCACCCAAGAGACTATAGCAATAGTAGTCGACCTTCTCCTTGTTTCCATGGAAATAACATTAAAGAAAATGTATCTATTTTTAATGAACTTCTGATTCTAAAGGGCTATTGAAAACTATAAAACTATATAATAAATTTAATGACTGAAAGAGGAAACATGATTTTCTAAGCAGCAGTTCACAAAAGAGGGGTTATTTTATCCTCCTTCCTCTAGGACATTTAATACTGTCTAGAGACAATTTTAGTTATCACAGTTAGGAGTAGGTAGTGCTTGCCACTGGCATCTAATGGTTAGAATCAGGGATATTGCCAAACATCTTACAGTATCTTACAGCATAGCCCTCCCCTGATGATGTGCCCTTGCCAAAAAAGTATCAAGCACAAAATATTGAGAGTGATCAGGCTGAGTAACTCTAGAAGTTTCTGTATTATTTTAACTTCTTTATAACTAATAATATATTTGGAATATTTTAATTTTATTGGGATACATTTTTCTAAGGAAAACAATAAATAGTGGTAATTTTTCATGATAAAATAGTAACACAATAGAATGAGAGAATATTATAAATAATGGTATGCAAATAAATTTGAAAATTTGAATGAAAAATGAAAAAAATAGTGGCAAAAAATCACTTAAAAACTGAGATGATAGGTTCATATAATTGCCTTGCCTTTTACTATATATGTGACCTTAATTACATTCCAGAACCTCTCTATGTCTTTCTTTGCTCTTTAAAAATGGATTGTGTGAGAATTAGGAAACTGCATATGAAAGGACTGAGTATAGTACTTGATAAATAGAAAACATTTAGTGCATTCTGTGAATAAATGAAATAAATATTTATTTTTAAAACAAACACCATTTTATTTAAAGGTTATGTCACACAAGCTGAGAAAGAAACCATGTTAGTCAATTTAATGCTAATTTTTTGACACTTTAGGGGCGGCTTGGGAGATATAGAATGGTGATCATAGCAAAGGTCAAGTGCTTTCTATAGTCATCAGTTGTGTAAATTGTGGCATTTCTTATTAACAATGAAGAAAATGCCTCTTTTTGGAGTGAGAAGCTTCCTATATACAGGTCACAATTCATACTGAAGGATTCAAACAGATTTTTGCCTTCATGTATAATGTAACAGGGCTTCCCTGGTGGCTCAGATGGTAAAGAATTTGCCTGCAATGTAGGATACCTGGGTTCAATCCCTGGATTGGGAAGACCCCCAGGAGGGCATGGCAACCCACTCTAGTATTCTGGCCTGGAGAATCCTCATGGACAGAGGAGTCTGGCGGGTTACAGTCCATGGGGTTGCAAAGAGTCAGACATGATGGAACAACTGAAGAACAAGACGCTATTTGACAGATCAGTTCATTTGTGATTTGAAAACTGGTTGTTTAGGATTAAATCACAAGTGGAACATTCTCAGGCAGAGGTACTTTTAGTTACATGGAGAGTGTTTAAGATTCATCATCATAATTCAGCATAATTCATTGCTTTTAGAGTATAGTCAAAATTGATCAACACTGGGAGACAAACTCATTGTGGTAGCATTCTCTAAACAGTAGATCAAACTCTTTTTGCCAGTTTTATTGTGTACTCTTTCATTCTTCTGCCTTTGTATTGTGGAACCCTCCATCTTCAGTGCCAAATTTTTGTCTTTCTATCCACCACTGAACTGCAAATTCATCAATAATACAGTTGCAAAGTGTTTTGCCACTATCATGTAAACAATACTTTGGCTAATTGTGGCCTCTGTCTCCTAGTTTGTTTTGGAAAATGTCACTAATACAGCTTAAAAAGCAGTAGGAAAAAATAAAAAGGATGTCAGCCAGGCAATCATCATTTTCATACAATGGAGTGATATTTATCATTTCATTTACTTGAGTCAAATGATTATTTCTGTTTTATTCTGAGTCTAGTTGAAAAATAGATATGCAGCTCCAGCTTGGTTAGAGAGTGGTATGATGACATTAACAAACTGTTCTAGAAAATATCTTCACAGAAAATTCTTTTCTATGCCCAAGCTGCTCCTCATTTCTTTGGAGACAATGAAGTGATGACTCCTAAACTTATTGAGATGGAAGGAAAAGCAATGTCAATAATTTTTTGGTCACTAAAATAAAATATGCTTTGATAAAAATTTCCTTTACACATGTTAAAAGTCACTGCCCATATATGCCCTCTTTGGCTTAAACTTTCACGACTGTAACATAATTAGCTATCTGGAATTACCCCCAACTCTACTCGATTCACTTTGCACCATAGAAATTTATGGCTGCATATAGTCTATGGTGTATCTTGATCATTCTCTGTTGTTGTTTAGTCACTCAGTCATGTTCGACTCTTTTGTGACCCCATGGACTTTAGCCTGCCAGAGTCCTCCAACCACAGGATTTCCCAGGCAAGAATACTGGAGTGGGTTGCCATTTCCTCTCCAGGGGATTTTCCTGCCCTAGGAATTGAACCTGTTTCTCCATCTCCTGCATTGGCAGCCAGGTTCTTTACTGTTGAGCCAACAGGGAAGCTGATCATCCTCTATGATTCCATAAAATTTTAGACCACAAGGGGGAAGGACTATTATACCACCAGCCTTGAACAAATTCTGTTTTTGGAGATCTTTGAATAGAAGTAGCTATGTGTGCCTCAGGAACTTGAGCAAGTGCTCAAGCTCCACTGACTCGAAATATTCTTTCTGTGTGTGTTTTTACAACCACCTGGTATCATGTTGTTGTTGTTTTTCAGTAGTGTCCAACTCTTTGTGACCCCATGGACTGCAGCACACCAGGATTCCCTATCCTTCACTATCTCCTGAGTTTGCTCAAACTCATGTCCATTGAGATGGTGATGCCATTATACCATTTCATCCTCTGTCACCCCTTTCTCCTCCTGCCCTCAGTCTTTCCCAGCATCAAGGTCTTTTCCAATGAGTAGGCTCTTCACATCAGGTTGCCAAAGTCTTACAGCTTCAGCTTCAGCAACAATCCTTCCAATGAATATTCAGGGTGATTTCCTTTAGGATTGACTGATTTGATCTCCTTGCTATTTAAGGGACTCTCATGAGCAAGCATCTTTTAATTTCATGGCTGTAGTTACCATCTGCAGTGATTTTGGAGCCCAAGAAGATAAAGTTTCTCACTGTTTCCATTGTTTCCCCATCTATTTGCCATGAAGTGATGGGACCGGATGCCATGATCTTTGTTTTTTGAATATTAAGTTTTAAGCCAGCTTTTTGACTCTCCTCTTTCACTTTCATCAAGATGCTCATCAAGAATGCCAGCCTGGCATTTTGTGTGATATACTCTGCATGTAAGTTAAGTGAGCAGGGTGACGATGTACACCCTTGATGTACTCCTTTCCCAGCTTTGAACCAGTCTTTTGTTCCATGTCTGGTATTGTTTTTTCTTGACCTGCATACATGTTCTCAGGAGGCAGGTAAGGTGGTCTGGTATTCCCATCTCTTTAAGAAATTTCCACCTGGTATCATAAACTCTTTATATTAAAAAAAAATTGCCATTGCATTTTGATGTAATTATGTAGACTTGGACATGTTGGTCTATGGTAGCTTTGTGGTTAATGTCTTGCTTGTTTTAAGTGATATAATGAAGATTTTAGAGAGGTTCCAAAATAAATGATAGAAATAATACCCTTTAGCACTGACTCTATCTCCTCAGGTCATATGCTCTTTCATGTTTGAAAGCAAATTGCTTTAGGGAAAGCACTGCATGCAATTATAGCTTGGAGAATGACTGCATTGTATGCTCCCTTTGACATGCTTCTGAAGTACCATGTATTATTATTTTCAAATCAGCGAATAAATGGAAAATTTCTCTACATCAATGACTTTTAGTTGAGGAAGAACATACCTAAAAATAAAGCTGTTCCAATAGGTAAATTTTGGCATGTCTTTAATCAAAAGAATAGTGACAGGAGTGATTGGAGGATTGAAGGAAATAAAGTTATTTTTAGACTTTTAAATATATCATATGACTCAACCTATTTAATATACCTTAGAAATCATACAAAAATCTAAACTTGGGTCTATGGTAGTAGCTTTCCTCTTGTGTAATCTTTTTTTCTATTGCAATATTGAATTAACTAAGAAACTGAAAGTATTGCATAGCCGAATGTTACATATTCAATAGATAATTGAATACATCTGATTTAAACTCAGCTCAAGAATCATTTCCTCTTGTTATTTAACATGTAGCACTGGAATGTGAACAGTACTGGAGAGACAGCTTTGCTTTTTCCTGTAAGTTGCAGAGGAATTCATATAACAGATGGGAAGTGGTTATTTTAAAAATCAAAGGATTTTTCAATGCAGCAATGTATAAATTAACTTTATAAATCCTCCATTATGAGCAATTATTATTTTGGTATAATCAGATAGCAATTCTTAAAATATACAACAAATTTTATTAAACCTTCTTGTTGACTGAAAATTGCAGTAGGATATATTTTCATCTATTTAAAAACAGCTAATTCTAGAGATAATATAAAAGCAGTGCTTTCAGATTTCAGAAAGAGTACAAAACTATGGAGAAAGGTCAATCTATGTTCAGAAGCAGTATGTTATTTGACCAATGGACTGGCAGCATCTAGCTAAGCATTGCAAAACCCATAGTACTACTTGCATTCTTACACTAGAGAGACAAAGCCATAATTAGGAAGAAATGACAGAACCATTACACACACACACACACACACACACACACACACACACACACATTTACACACTAAAGATGAGACCAGGGATCAAGATGCTATCATCATAAGAATATCTAAGAAGACTCATGAAAATAACAAAATCAAACCAAATGCTCTAAAAATTTCTTTTTAATGCATATATCATACTGTCATACTTGGAGTAACTTTCTTTAGACTAGACATTCTCTGAGGGCAAGAGTCATTGTTTTGCTTGAAGAGAATGATGTAATTCAAAGTAGAGATAATACACCTTTAAATGAATTTAAACTCAAAAGTGTGTTAGAGCTAGTTCAAATCATCTCATGAGAATTTAATGATAAATTTTCAGAAAATTTGTAAACATATTCCCATTATTTAAAATTAAATTATATAGATCTGACATCAGCAAAATGGCAGAGTAGACAGCTCCAAGCTCTCACCTTCCATAACAACACCAAAACATAAGCACTGTAAGACTCAACTTTGTCATAATTCTGGAAAAGAGTCAAGGTTTACAGTAATCAAACACTGAATCAAGAAAGAAAACAACTTAAGATTGGTGGGAAATCTTTGTAGCATTTTACTTGCTCTTCCCTGATCCCTCCCTGGCTTGATAGCAGTCTTGAAGATGACAGCCTTCATTTCCACTGTGGCACCCTCTGTCAAGTTACAGAAGGAGCAGATCAGGTATTACTCATAAATTATTGTGTATGTTGACTTTGAACTGTCTGCAGGCTATGTGAAATATTAGTACTAGGTACTTGTCTCTGTTTCACCAAACTCAGAACTAACAGGCCAGAAAATTGGCAGTCATTTCTTGAAAGCTTTGCAAGGTGACCAGAAAATGCTCAGGAAGCCTGGGGCAAAAGATTAAAGTCAAGACACATAATATACCAACTAAAGTTTGGAAGGAAAAGCTAAGGAGAATTTCTTTGAAAAATTAGGTCATTCAAAAACACCCATGTCTATAGGGGAATTTGGAAAACTACAGGACTTCCCTTGCAGTTCAGTGGTTAAGACTGTGCTTCCATTGCAAGGGCCATGGGTTCAACCCCCAGTTGGGGAACTAAGATCACAAGCCTTGTGACCAAAAATAAAAAAAGAGAAAAGAAAAGAAAAGAAAGCCACAATCAAGAACAGGGTAAGACACATGCATACATTAAGATCTTAGAAGACCCTAGACTTTTACTTCAAGCTAATCCCTAGGCTTAGTACAAGCCTAAAAAACTGTTAGAGAACTCTAAAGTGAGAATCTGGAAAGAATGAGAGAGGTGCTTTTCACATCCCTTCATCAAGTTGTCCACATTTACCACTAGATGCTTTACATATAACAGTAGTTGTTTTATTTTTCCCACTTTACTGAGCTGTAATTAGCATATAAAACTGTGTATATTCTAGATGCACAATATTATGTTTTGATATATGCATAAATTTTGAAATTACTACAATTAAGCTAATTAACATATCCATCACCTCATATGGTACTTATTTTCAAATTCTTACCTGATAGTTTCAAATTCTGGCTCATCTGAGTCTGTTTCTATGTATTGCTTTATCTCATAAAAATGAATGTTTTTCCCTGAATTTGCTATGTGTCTTTTAATAGAACACCAGAATTACTATCTAGAAGAATAACAAAGACTGAATCAGGTAGTATTTATTACCACAAATGGTTACACTTCTTTTGTCTAGCCACTAGTTGAGGGAATTGAGTAATGTAGCAAGTACTTGAGTTGGGTTGTTATATTACTACTTTCAGTATAACAGAGTCTTCCATTTTATTCCTCATGATAAGCAGTTGTTATTCTGTACTGAGTGTGACACTGGATTACTGAGGAGTAATATTTAGCATTCCTGCTTCAGCTTTCAACAATTCCTTCCTACTTGTTTCACTCTTGCCACACATCCAGAGTACTCTTGTTACTTGGTGCTAGGCTTGTTGAGTTAGCAACTAGATTCCCACTTTTCCTCATCAAATCTCATGTTTTAGGCAGGACCTGCACACTTTGCCTTTGTGGGTGAGGTCTTAACATTCCCATCCCTTTCCCCTTGTATGAGCAAATTCTGCTGTGCACCTGGGCAAGGTCTTTGGTAAGAGACATTTTTAAGCCCCTCCCACACTGGCAGATGACTTTTGCTGTGAACCCCTGCTCCAGAAGCATAGAATCTGTCTGCATTCTTCAGGCTAGAAAGAAGATTCCCTACCCTTTCTCAAAGGGTTGGTGGACTTTCTTATGTCCTTCCCTCAAAATGTGAGGTTATACCTGAATTTTATGCTAGAAGAGCTGTGGTTCTACCCCTCATTCAGGAGAATTGAATCTTTGCCTGAATACTGGGGACAAGATAGCTTGGATTTTCCTCTCCCAGTGGTTTAAGGCAATTTCTTCACATAAGAGAAGGATTCAAGAAGGAGTATGGTGTTTTTACTAGCCTAGGAGTGGAGCCTATACCTCTGGTTCCCTGGTGGTTCACATGGTAAATAGTCTGCTTGCAGTGCAGGAGACCCAGTTTCGATCCCTGGGTCAGGAAGACCCTCTGGAGAAGGGAATGGCAACCTACTGCAGTATTCTTGCCTGGAGAATTCCATGGACATAGGAGCCTGGCAGTCTACAGTCTGTGGGGTCGAAAAGAGTTGAACATGACTGAGCGACTTGAACACTTTCACGTTCACGGAGTTTTTCTGGCCTTGCAGTGGAGCTTACACCCCTGCACCAACAATTACTCTTAATCTTGCCTTCTTCCCAACCCAAACCTTTCTTGTGGGTAACCAGTAGAGGACCATGTAGAAGACTGGTAAATCAATCTCATTCCCCTTGTATAGGGGGCTCCAGGCTAAATTAATATGTTAGGCCATACTCAACCATTTGGAATTTGTTACAATTTCAGCTGTTTTATTGTTAAACATTTCTATGCCTGCTTCTTCTTCCTCCAGTGAAATAGTTTGTTTCTTGCTTCTCCTGAGAGAGTTGTGTCATTTTTGGGAAACAAGATTTTTGCATTTGCCTTGTGAGATTTGTTCTCTGGTACTTTCAAGAAGAGTTATGATTTTGTAGATTTTTTTGGCATTTTTTTCATTATGAAAATAGGTACAAATTCTCATAAAAATAACACTATATTGTGTGGTTTAAAATGACTGAGTACGTATGTGTGAGGGCTATGAAAGTGACAAGTGAAAGTGAAGTCGCTCAGTCATGTCTGACTCTTTGCAACCCCATGGACTCCTCTGTCCATGGGATTTTCCAGGCAGGAATACTGGAGTGGGTTGTCATTTCCTTCTCCCGGAGACTTTCCCGACACAGGCATTGAACCCGGGTTTCCCACATTGTAGGCAAACGCTTTACCATCTGAGCCACCAGGGAAGTCCAACACAGTAAATATACCATAAACCACTTAAGCGTAAGTTTTAAAATGCTGCATTATATGCTATATGAAATATATTGCAAATTTACAAATGTTTTAAAACTCAATTCCAGGCAGAGAAATGGCTAATGCATAAACGGGGAAAGTATACACATTTAGATGATGAATAAGACAATATTTTTATGATTTCAACTTGAGGGAAAGATGTGTTAAACTGGATGAAAACAGCCATATGCATGAAGGAAATATCGATAAACTCAGTTACATTAAACTTAATCTCTCTTCATCTAAAGCCACAATAAAACTGTTGGAAAAGTTAAAAGAAAATAAGGAGAGGATGTTTACAACATGCATATTTAATCAAATATATATATATATATTTATGTATAAATTGACAAACAAAAAATACAAGAAGACATTAAAAACTTCAAATACCAGTTTTTGAAAATGGGTCTTAAGATTCACTAGACTTTACAAAAGAAGAAATATCAATTATCAGGAAACACATAAAAATCTTTAACTTTCTTAGTAAATCAGACAAATTCAAATTAAAATATCAACTCAAATGGTAAAAAACTGAAAGCATTCCCCCCACCCAAGAACAGGAACAAGTCAAGGGTGTCCATTTTTCCCACTATTACTCAATATAGTTCTGGAAGTCCTAACTACAGCAATTAGAGAAGAAAAAGAAATAAAAGGAATCCAGATCAGAAAAGAAGGAGCAAAGATCTCACTGTTCATAGATGACATGATACTGTACATCAGTTCAGTTCAGTTCAGTCACTCAGTCATGTCCAACTCTTTGCGACTGCATGAACCGCAGCACGCCAGGCCTCCCTGTCCATCACCAACTCCTGGAGTTTACACAAACTCATGTTCATTGAGTCGGTGGTACCATCCAGGCAACTCATCCTCTGTCATCCCCTTCTCCTCCTGCCCCTAATCCCTCCCAGCATCAGAGTCTTTTCCAATGAGTCACCTCTTCACATGAGGTGCCCAAAGTACTGGAGTTTCAGCTTCAGCATCAGTCCTTCCAATGAAAACCCAGGACTGGTTTCATTTAGGATTGACTGGTTGGATCTCCTTGCAGTGCAAGGGACTCTCAAGAGTCTTCTCCAACACGACAGTTCAAAAGCATCAATTATTTGGCACTCAGCTTTCTTCACAGCCCAACTATCACATCCACACATGACCACTGGAAAAACTATAGCCTTGACTAGACGGACCTTTGTTGGCAAAGTAATGTCTCTGCTTTTGAATATGCTATCTATGTTGGTCATAACTTTCCTTCCAAAGAGTTAAGTGAAAGTGAAAGTGAAGTCACTCAGTCCTGTCCAACTCTTAGCGACCCTCTGGACTGTAGCCTACCAGTCTTCTCCGTTCATGGGATTCTCCAGACAAGAATACTGGAGTGGGTGACCATTTCTTTCTCCAGAGGATCTTCCAGACCCAGGGATCGAACCCAGGTCTCCCGCATTTAACCTCTGAGCCACCAGGGAAGCCCTCCAAGGAGTAAGCGTCTTTTAACTTCATGGCTGCAATCACCATCTGCAGTGATTTGGGAGCCCCCCAAAACAAAATCTGACACTGTTTCCACTCTTTCCCCATCTATTTCCCATGAAGTGATGGGACCAGATGCCATGATCTTCGTTTTCTAAATGTTGAGCTTTAAGCCAACTTTTTCACTCTCTTCTTTCACTTTCATCACGAAGCTCTTTATCACGAAGCTCTTTAGTTCTTCTTTGCTTTCTGCCATAAAGGTGGTGTCATCTGCAAATCTGAGGTTATTGATATTTCTACCGGCAATTTTGATTCCAGCTTGTGCTTCTTCCAGCCCAGCAGGTCTCATGATGTACTCTGCATAAAATTTAAATAAGCAGGGTGACAATATACAGCCTTGACGTACTCCTGTTCCTATTTGGAACCAGTCTGTTGGTCCATGTATAGTTCTAACTGTTGCTTCCTGACCTGCATATAGGTTTCTCAAGAGGCAGGTCAGGTGGTCTGGTATTCCCATCTCTTTCAGAATTCTCCACAGTTTGTTGTGATCCACACAGTCAAAGTCTTGGGCATAGTCAATAAAGTAGAAATAGATGTTTTTCTGGAACTCTTTTGCTTTTTTGATGATCCAGCAGATGTTGGCAATTTGATCTCTGGTTCCTCTGCCTGTTCTAAATCCAGCCTGTATATCTGGAAGTTCCCGGTTCATATACTGTTGAAGCTTAGCTTGGAGAATTTTGAGCACAGCCTTGCTAGCATGTGAAATGAGCACGATTATACGGTAGTTTGAACATTCTTTGGCATTGCCCTTCTTTGGGATTGGAATGAAAACTGACCTTTTCCAGTCCTGTGGCCACTGCTGAGTTTTCCAAATTTGCTGGCATATTGAGTGCAGCACTTGAACAGCATCATCTTTCAGGATTTGAAATAACTCAACTGGAATTCTATCACCTCCACTAGCTTGGTTCATAGTGATGCTTTCTAAGGCCCACTTGACTTCACATTCCAGGATGTCTGGCTCTAGGTGAGTGATCACACCTTCGTGATTATCTGGGCCGTGAAGATCTTTTTTGTACAGTTCTTCTGTGTATTCTTGCCACCTCTTCTTAATATATTTGGCTTCTGTTAGGTCCATACCATTTCTGTCCTTTATCGAGCCCATCTTTGCATGAAATGTTCCCTTGGTATCTCTAATTTTCTTGAAGAGATCTCTAGTCTTTGCAAATTCTGTTGTTTTCCTCTATTTCTTTGCATTGATCACTGAGGAAGGCTTTCTTATCTTCCTTGCCATTCTGTGGAACTCTGCATTCAGATGCTTATATATTTCCTTTTCTCCTTTGCTTTCTGCCTCTCTTGTTTTCACAGCTATTTGTAAGGCCTCCTCAGACAGCCATTTTGCTTTTTTGCATTTCTTTTCCATGGGGATGGTCTTGATCCCCGTCTTCTGTACAATGTCACGAACCTCCGTCCATAGCTCATCAGGCACTCTATCAGATCTAGTCCCTTAATCTATTTCTCACTTCCACTGTATAATCATAAGGTATTTAATTAGGTCATACCTGAATGGTCTAGTAGTTTTCCCTATTTTCTTCAATTTAAGTCTGATTTGGCAATAAGGAGCTCATAATCTGAGCCACAGTCAGCTCCCAGTCTTGTTTTTCATGACTGTATAGAGCTTCTCCATCTTTGGCTGCAAAGAATATAATCAATCTGATTTCGGTGTTGACCATCTGGTGATGTCCATGTATAGAGTCTTCTCTTGTGTTGTTGGAAGAGGGTGTTTGCTATGACCAGTGCATTCTCTTGGCAAAACTCTATTAGCCTTTGCCCTGCTTCATTCTGTACTCGAAGGTCAAATTTGCCTGTTACTCCAGGTGTTTCTTGACTTCCTACTTTTGCATTCCGGTCCCCTATAATGAAAAGGACATCTTTTTTGGGTGTTAGTTCTAAAAGATCTTGTAGGTCCTCATAGAACCATTCAACTTCAGCTTCTTCAGCATTACTGGTTGGGGCATAGGCTTGGATTACCATGATATTGAATGGTTTGCCTTGGAAACGGACAGAGATCATTCTGTCATTTTTGAGATTGCATCCAAGTACTGCATTTTGGACTTTTTTGTTGACCATAATGGCTACTCCATTTCTTCTAAGGGATTCCTGCACACAGTAGTAGATATAATGGTCATCTGAGCTAAATCGACCTATTCCAGTCCATTTTAGCTCACTGATTCCTAGAATGTCGACGTTCACTCTTGTCATCTCCTGTTTGACCACTTTCAATTTCATGGACATTCCAGGTCCTATGCAATATTGCTCTTTACAGCATCGGACCTTGCTTCTATCTCCAGTCACATTCAACTGGGTATTGTTTTTGCTTTGGCTCCATCCCTTCATTCTTTCTGGAGTTATTTCTCCACTGATCTCCAGTAGCATATTGGGTACTTACCGACCTGAGGAGTTCCTCTTTCAGTATCCTATCATTTTGCCTTTTCATACTGTACATAGAAAACCCTAAAGATAGTATCTGAAAATTACTAGAGGTGATCAGTGAATTCAGCAAAGTTGCAGGATATAAAATGAATACACAAAAATCACTTGCATTTCTGTATACTAACAATGAAAAATCAGAAAGAGAAATTAAAGAATCAATTCCATTCACCACTGCAACAAAAAGATTTAAATATCTAGGAATAAACTTACCTAAGGAGACAAAAGAACTGTACACAGAAAATTATAAGACACTGATGAAAGAAATCAAAGATGATATAAACAGATGGAGAGAAATTTCATGTTCCTGGGTAGGAAGAATCAATAATGTGAAAATGACTATACTACTAAATGTAATCTACAGACTCAATTTGATCCTATCAAATTATCAATGGCATTTTTCACAGAACTAGAAAAAAAAATTCACAATTCATATGGAAACACAAAAGACTCTGAATAGCCAAAGCAGTCTTGAGAAAGAAGAATGGAGCTGGAGAAATCAACCTTCCTAACTTCAGATTATACTACAAAGCTATGGTCATCAAGACAGTATGGTACTGGCACAAAAACAGAAATATAGACCAGTGAAACAAGATAGAAACCTCAGAAATAAACCCATGCACCTATGGGTACCTTCATTTTGACAAAGGAGTCAAAAATATACAATGGGGCAAAGACAGCCTCTTCAATAAAGGGTGCTGGGAAAACTAGGGCTGCTACATGTAAATGAATGAAATTAGAACACTTTCTAACATCATACACAAAGATAAACTCAAAATGGATTAAAGACCTAAATGTAAGACTAGAAACTATAAAACTCTTAGAGGAAAACTTAGGCAGAACACTCAATGACATAAATCAAAGCAAGATCCTCTAAGATCCACCTCCTAGAGTAAATGGAATAAAAACAAAAGTAAATGAGTGGGACCTGATTAAAATTAAAAGCTTTTGCACAGCAAAGGAAACTATAAGCAAGGTGAAAAGACAACACTCAGAGTGGGAGACAATAATAACCAATGAAACAACTGACAAAGGATTAATTTCCAAAATATGCAAGCAGTTCATATGACTCAATGCCAGGAAAACAAACAACCCAATCAAAAAGTGGGAAAAAGACCTAAACAGACATTTCTACAAAGGAGACATACAGATGGCTAACACATGAAAATATGCTTAACACTGCTCATTGTTAGGGAAATGCAAATCAAAACCACACACCAGTCTGAATGGCCATCATCAAAAAGTCTACAAACAATAAATGCTGGAGAGGGCGTGGAAAAAAGGGGATGCTCTTGCACTGTTGGTAGGAATGTAAATTGATACAGCCACTATGGAAAACAGTATGGAAATTCCTTTAAAAACTAGGAATAAAACCACCATATGACCCAGCAATCCCACTCCTGGGCATAAACCCTGAGGAAACCAAAATTGAAAAAGACACATGTATCCCATTGTTCATTGCAGCATTTTTTACAATAGCTAGAAAATGGAAGCAACCTAGATGTCCATGGACAGAAGAATGGATAAAGTTGTGGTACATACACACAATGGAATATTACTCAGCCATAAAAAGGAACATATTTGAGTCAGTTCTGATGAGGTGGATAAACCTAGAACCTATTATACTGAGTGAAGTAAGTCAGAAAGAGAAAGATAAATATCGTATTCTAACACATATATATGGAATCTAGAGAAATGGAACTGAAGAATTTATTTACAGGGCAGCAGCGGAGAAACAGACATAGAGAATAGACTTATGGACATGGAGAGAAGAGAGGAGAGGGTGAGATGTATGTAAAGAGTAACATGAAAACTAACATTACCATGTTTAAAATAGATAGCCAACGGGAATTTGCTGTATAGCTCAGGAAACTCAAACGGGGGCTCTGTATCAACCTAGAGATATGGAATGGGGAGGGAGATGGTAGGGAGGTTTAAAAGGGAGGGGATATATGCATACCTGCTAGTAAAGTAATGCTCAAAATTCTCCAAGCCAGGCTTCAGCAATACCTGAACCGTGAACTTCCTGATGTTCAAGCTGGTTTTAGAAAAGGCAGAGGAACCAGAGGTCAAATTGCCAACATCCGCTGGATCATGGAAAAAGCAAGAGAGTTCCAGAAAAACATCTATTTCTGCTTTATTGACTATGGCAAAGACTTTGACTGTGTGGGTCACAATAAACTGTGGAAAAGTCTGAGAGAGATGGGAATACCAGACCACCTGACCTGCCTCTTGAGAATCCTATATGCAGGTCAGGAAGCAACAGTTAGAACTGGACATGGACCAACAGACTGGTTCCAAATAGGAACAGGAGTACATCAAGGCTGTATATTGTCACCCTGCTTATTTAAATTTTATGCAGAGTACATCATGAGAACTGCTGGGCTGGAAGAAGCACAAGCTGGAATCAAGATTGCTGGGAGAAATATCAATAACTGCAGATATGCAGATGACACCACCCTTATGGCAGAAAGTGAAGAGGAACTAAAAAGCCTCTTGATGAAAGTGAAAGAGGAGAGTGAAAAAGTTGACTTAAAGCTCAACATTCAGAAAACGAAGATCATGGCATCTGGTCCTATCACTTCCTGCCAAATAGATGGGGAAAGAGAGGAAACAGTGTCAGACTTTATTTTTTGGGGCTCCAAAATCACTGCAGATGGTGACTGTAGCCATGAAATTAAAAGACACTTACTCCTTGGAAGAAAAGTTATGACCAACCTAGATAGCATATTGAAAAGCAGAAACATGACTTTGCCAACAAAGGTCCGTCTAGTCAAGGCTATGGTTTTTCCTGTGGTCATGTATGGATGTGAGAGTTGGACTGTGAAGAAGGCTGAACGCTGAAGAATTAATTCTTTTGAACTGTGGTGTTGGAGAAGACTCTTGAGAGTCCCTTGAACTGCAACAAGATCCAACCAGTCCATTCTGAAGATCAGCCCTGGGATTTCTTTGGAGGGAATGATGCTGAAGCTGAAACTCTAGTACTTTGGCCACCTCATGCAAAGTGTTGACTCATTGGAAAGGACTCTGATGCTGGGAGGGATTGGGGGCTGGAGGAGAAGGGGACGACAGAGGATGAGATGGCTGGATGGCATCACAGACTCGATGGACGTGAATCTGTGTGAACTCTGATGGACAGGGAGGCCTGGCATGCTGCGATTCATGGGGTCGCAAAGAGTCGGACACGACTGAGCGACTGAACTGAACTGAACTGAACTGTACGGATGGCTGATTCATGATGAGATTCGACGGAAAACAACAGGATTCTGTAAAGCAATTATCCATTAATAAAAAAAAAAAATTAAAAAAAAGAAAACTACACTATGAACCAGCAATCTCACTACTGAGCCTATACCCTGAGGAAACCATAACAAAAAGATACATCCACCCCAATGTTCATTGCAGCAATATTTACAATAGCCAGGACATGGCAGCAACCTAGATGTTATTAACAGATGAATGGATAAAGAAGTTATGGTACATATATACAATGAAATATTATTCAGCCATAAAAGAAAAACATTTGAGTCAGTTTTAATGAGGTGGATGAACATAGAGCCTACTATACAGAGTGAAGTAAGTCAGAAAGAGAAAACCTTATATATTAACACACATATATGGAATCTAAAAAGATGGTACTGATGAGACTCAGACATAGAGAACAGATTTGTGGACACAGTTAGGAAAGGAAAGCAAGGGATGAATTGAAAGAATAACACTGAAACATATACATTACCATATGTACAATAGATAGCCAACGGGAATTTGCTGCCTGAGGCAGGGAGCTCAAATCTGGTGCTCTTTGACATCCTGGAGGGTTGGGATGAAGTGAGACGTAGGAAGGAGGTTTAAGAGGGAGGGGACATATGTATACTTATGGCTGATTCATGTAAACCAACACAATATTGTAAAGCAATTATCCTCCAATTAAATATATAATAAAAAAGAAAATATCAATTCAACATCTCAATGCATACACATTAGATCGGCAATTACTGAAAACTCTGATGACACTAATTGATGGTAAAATTGTTAAACAATGGAGAACGTCATTCATGCTTCGTAGAGTGTAAGTTGTTCAACTATGTTGTAAAAAATTTTAGCATAATCTTCTACTTTAAACAAACAGCTGACTTGTAATGTAGCAATATCCTATCTAAGTACACAGATTAGAATGTCTGTTACACATGCTCACTAGTAGATAAGTAAATAGCATTTGCAGCACCAGTGTTTGTAATAATTTTCAATTGGAAAAAACTTCAAATTTCTATCAATAGTAGAATGAACAAATTTGGAGATATTCATACAATACAATAGTATATGGCAAAGCAAATGAAATAACTATATGTATATTTAATGATTCTGACAATGTTGATCAATAAATAAAAAAGTAATAGAGTAGTATGCTCACTTTGCATAGTGCTCAAAATCAAGGAAAAATATATTTATAGACATATTCATAAGTAGTAAAATTATTTAAAATGCAAGGTAATAATTATCATAAAATTAAAAATATTTAGAATGGGGGAAATGATGGATACCTGAGGGATTTCTGAGGTGCTGAAAATGATCCATTGTTTTCCCCTTCGTTGCTACAAACCACACATACTTAGTAAATATTCTTTACATTGTGTTTTATGCAGTATTATTTATTTAAAATGTATCTCAAAATAAAAATAGATAGATAGATGATGCTAGAACAATCTTCTGGATGGGGGAAATTAGTTTCTATTTCCTTCTCAGAACATATATAAAAATTAAATTGTAGGTATATTAAATACTGACATTTGAGAAGCAAAATTTAATAATTTTTTAAAAATTCAGGTAAATGTCTGTATTCAGCCTAGGAAGGCTTTCTTATATAAGAAACATATATTACAAACCTTTAAGGAAAGCAATAGTAAAAATAGTACTTGAAAGTTTTGACTCTTGCTGTCATGCTATTTCCAATTTTCTTATACAATTTATTTTTGATAAGGTAATACATTCTTAAGATTCTCTCTCTCTCACCTACCTTCCTGTAGGTCTTTGTTTGGCTTTAGTATCATGGTAGTGATGGACTCATAAAATGAGTTTGGAAGTGTTCCCTCCTCTTTAATTTTTGGAAGATTTTTAGAAAATTGGTATTTTTTCCTATTAATTCACTAGTGAAGCCATCTGACTTAGGCTTTTCTTTGTTGGGAGGTTTTGGGAACAGTTAAGGGATATTAAAGAATGGTTAAACAAATAGGTCGGGAAACTCTCCTGGAGAAGGAAATGGCAACCCACTCCAGTATTCTTGCCCGGAAAATCCCATGGATGGAGAAGCCTGGTAGGCTACAGTCCATGGGGTCTCAAAGAGTTGGACACAACTGAGTGACTTCACTTTCACTCTAAACAAATGGAGGAATAATTTATATTCCTTAATTGAGAGACTATCACTGTGGTACTGAAGAAACTGGCAATTAGATTCTACAATTTATGCTACAGAAGAGCCAGTATTAGTTTTCAAAAAGAGAGTGATATTATGGGACATTTACTACCAGACATCAAGACTTACAAAAAAGCTTCATTAAGACAAATGGTATTGATATAAGGATAGATGAATCAACTAATGGAATAAAATAGGAAATTCAGAATCATACCTAATTTTATGGTCACTTGACTTTCTACAAACATATTTAACATATTTTTGCAAATTCATGGGGAAAAGAAAGTCTTTCTTCACAACAAATGATACTGGGACAACTGGGTATCATTTGGGCAAAAAAATGACTTTGGATCCTATCTCATTCAATACACAAAATTTTATTTATGGATGATCATACACATAAGCATAAAAACATAACTTATATACCTGCTGGAAGAAATACAAAATATCATCTTTGAAATCTATGAATATAAAATAAAAACTTTCTAAGTAGGTAAGAGTTGAGAGAATTTGTCTGAAATGTACATACAATATAATAAATGATAAAAGAAGTTCAGTTGGCTGCAGAGAAATTATATATGACAGAAAATTGGAACAGTAAACACAAAGTAACAGCAAAGACAAAATAAATACAAGTACTGATTCAGTTAATAAATAGATGAACACTAGAATCAAAAAGCAGAGATTGTCAGACTAGATTTAAAAGCAAGACTAATCTATATGGTGCTTAGTAAAAATGATTTAATAAAAAAGCACACAGTGACAGCAAACAGTTAAAATTATAAAAAATGAATATGAATCATATTAAAGTTGATGTAAAAAGCTATATTGACTAAAAACTGACAGACTATAATAGACAAATCAGTACTCGAAGAAATTAACTCCCTCTCTCAGTACCTGATTTAAAAAAAAATGTAGGGAAAAAAATCAGTGAAGATACAAAAGATTGAAAACCACTATCAACTTGATCTAATTGATATTTAAAGAATGTTAGACCAACAACTGCAACATAGATGTACAAGTGCAGGGAACATTCATCAACATAAAAGGTATGTGGAGCCATAAGACAAAGTCATCAACAAATTTAAAAGAATTGAAACTATACAGTAACACTGGATTAGTTTCCTAGACCCTCCCATAACAAAGGGCTTCCCTGGTGGCTCAGATGATAAAGAATCTGCCTGCAATGTGGGAGATGGGAAGATCCCTGGAGGAGGCAAGGAAATCCACTCCAGTATTCTTGCCTGGAGACTCCCCATGGACAGAGGAGCCTGGTGGGCTACAGTCCATGGGGTTGCAAAGAGTGGTACACAACTGAATGACTAAGCACAGCCATAACAAAGTACCACAAACTGGTACCACAACAGAAACTTACCATTTCAGTTCTGAAGGCAAGAAGTCTGAAAACAATGTGTCACCAGAGCCAACTTCCCTCTCAGCCTGCAGGGTAACTCTTCCCTTTCTCAGCTCTGGGGCTTTGTCAGCAGTCTTTGGCCTTCTTTGGCTTGTACCTGCATCACTCTGCTCTCTGTCTTCATATGACTTCTGCCTTATGTTTATCTTCACATGGCTATCTTATAAAGACACCAGTCATATTAATCAAGGGTTTACCTGATTCCAATATGACCTTATCTTTAATTATATCTACATTGATATTGTTTCCAAATAAAGTCACATTCTGTGGTACTGAGTGTTAGGTCGTCAGCATTTCCCTTTTAACAAGTGGGAACATATCTCAACCCATGACAAACAGCATGGAGAGATTCCCAGAATTTGGAATTTCTACAGCATGTATTAATGATACATGTATCAAAGAAGAAATCACAAGAAAAAATAGTGACTATTGTGAGCTGAACACCTACCACATATATCAACAATGACTATCAAAGTATAAAATTTGATGGTATGTAACCAAAGCAATGCTTAGAATTTTATCAATATAAATGCATGCTAGAAAAAGATTTAAAAATTAGTGACCTAAACCTGAACAATAAGAGCACTAGTAAAAGAGCAAATTCAGGCATAAACTAAAGAAAACCGAGAAAAACAATAGACCAGCCAGGTATGACTTAAATCAAATCCTGTTATGAATTGGCAGTAGAGGTAACAAATAGATTTAAGGGACTAGAATCTAGTTAACAGTGTGCCTGAAGAACTATGGACAGTGGTCCGTAATATTGTACAGGAGGTGGTGAACAAAACCATCCCAAAGAAAAAGAAAAGCAAGAAGGCAAAGTGGTTATCTGAGTAGGCTTTACAACTAGTGGAAGAATAAGGGAAAAGCAAAGGAGAGAGGGAAAGGTATATCCAGTTAAATGCAGAGTTCCAAAAAATAGCTAGAAGAGACACGAAGGCCTTCTTCAATGAACAGTGCATAATAATAGAAGAAAACAACAAAAGGGGAAAAACTAGAGATCTCTTCAGGAAAATTGGAAACATCCAGGGAGCATTCCACCCAAAGATGGGCACAAAAAAGGGCAGAAACGGTAGAGACCCAGTAGACACTGAAGAGATCAAGAAGAGATGGAAAGAATACATGAAGAATTGCATAAAAAAGATCTTAATGAACTGGATTGCTACAATGCTGTGGTTAGTCCCTCAGAGCCAGACATTCTGGAGTGCAATGTTAAGTGGGCCTTAAGAAGCACTTCTGTTAATAAAGCTAATGGATGCGATGAAATCCCAGTACAACTATTCAAATCCCTAAAGGATGATGCCATCAAGATTTTGCATTCATTATGTCAGCAAATCTGGAAGACCCAGCCATGGCCACAGAACTGGAAAAGCTCAATACTCATCCCAATGAATCCTCTCAAAATATAGAATTAAGGGAAAAACAGAAATTATGATAGCCAAGGTACTGAGCAGTGTCTTTGAAACATGAATGTGGCTATAAATTACCAGGTGATCTTACTAAAAATGCAAATTGTGATTGAGTAAATGTAGGGTAGAGCCCAAGATTCTTCATTTCTCATTGGTTCCCAAGAGATGGAGTAGTTACTGATCAGTAGATTTTACTTTAAACAGCAAGGATACAGAGAGCAAATATGGAAGAACATCTTCATTCTGACATTCACACACACACACACACACACACACACACACAGCATTTATACAACAGGGTTTCCATAGGAAAATATGGAGGCTTGGAGGAGAAAAAAGCAGTCAAGTCCACAATAGAAGAAGGCATTTATTTTGAGGTGAAAGCACTTACTGAACGTGGGACAGAACTGTTTTTGTGTGATATTTTCTAAAAACATCATATTAAATACCTTAACTAAAAAGAGTAAAGTAAAAAGAGCAGAAAGATTCATATGTGAAATGAATTGCCAGTCCAGGTTTGATGCATGATACTGGATGCGAGGGGCTGGTGCACAGAGATGACCCAGAGGGATGGTACGGGGAGGGAGGCGGGAGGGGGGTTCAGGATAGGGAACACGTGTATACCTGTGGCGGATTCATGTTGCTGTATGGTGAAACCAATACAATATTGTAAAGTAATTAACCTCCAATTAAAATAAATAAATGAAAAATAAACTCATTTTTGGAACCAGAAATCCAATAAAACCTTGGATACATGCTTAAAAATTTGGGGACCTGGCAAAAGTATATGACTTCTAAGTCAAGCTAACAGTCTGTGATGTAAAACATATCCATTGGCCTGTCTTGAAAAAAGTTAAATGCCTGGATGATTTTTATATGACTGACTTTTGGCAGAATATTAAAAAAATATATTAATTATTAATATATAACTTGATTTTCTATTGATTAGGCAGTGATATTTAGTTGAATAGTAAAATATAGATATATATATAATTCATAATTTATGAATATTCATTTCATTCAATTTATTTTTCCTGTACTTTAGTGTTGTTAAAATACTTTCATATTAGTAGTAATGCTATAAAAGATTGAAATGTAAAAGGTGATCATGTTCAAAAATACAAATCTTAAAATTTATGTTCATAAAATTAAATTACTATAAAATATTAAAACAGTTAATATATGCTTTCAATATACTTTATATCATATTCAAAATTTTTAAATTAAAAGTCAGATAAATTAATATATCTTAATTGTTGAATACCAAAATTGTTGTTAAATTTAAATAAAGCTGAAATGTATTTTTTTGAAAATTTATTCAAATCTTTTCAAATATTATTATAAATGCAAAGATACTGGCAATTCTACCTTTTAATGCCCACCTACTTGCCAACATAACAAACTACATACAGAAACATTTAAAAAGAATATGAACTGTTAAATATATTTAGCAAAATGTTTCTCAGCTGTGTTTTGTTTCTCAGCTGCATTGTGTAATTATAAAAACCATGTGTATATCTACAGAAACAAGATTGGAACACAAAGAAAAGAAGCAAAGATGCTTGGCACTACTGTGAAATAAAACTCCCTTAAACAAGAATCTATTGGATTCATACTATCTGAGAGAAAAGATAGAACAACTTAACTAATTTGCTTTTTCTGTTACATAAGGTATTTAAATGTTTCTCATATCCTGAAGTAGCATCTGTATCCAACACATAACACTGCTGGGTATTTGGATACATTTCAGCACAGGGCAAGAGGTGGGAAAATGTTTTTTCTTGGATCTAAACAATATTAGTCACAAGACAGCTTGCTTAGCATTGCAGGTCTGAGTGGCAGATGCTAAGGGACAGAAGTTGCTAGATGTTCTTTAATAAGTTTAATTTTGTGTGTGTTTATAAGCGCGATCATCCAAAACATAGATATCAGGACAGGTTACCCTCTTGTCCTGTTATAAATGTGTTGCTGAATATATGAATGTGGTACCTAAAAAAGAAATACAAGTTGGTCTTCATGGGAGAAGCCCACTGAGGGTCTATCTCTGAAGTAAGAACTTATAGAGGGATACAGAGATATAAATTGAATGACTATTAAAAAATCATGCCAAGTCTCTGCCATCATCCCATTCTATCCAATTCTTCCACACAGAGACATGGTGAAAAGTGAGACAAGATATTGATTTTAATATCTGTCTATAACCGTCTATGGAGTAACCATCTATGGAATCCTGATCAGTCTCTAGCCTCATCCTTATCCTGCCCTGCTCCTCCATACAGAGTTATGAGATGGGAAGGCCATTTCCTTGCCACTAACCAGGCTTTAACTCTTTGCTTTGGAAAAAGCACTACCTCTGGAACCAGAAAACCTGGACTCGAGTCTCAGTTCATCCCACTATAAGTTGTGTGACTTCAGACAAGTCACTCACCTTCTCTGAGCTCACTTCCTCAACTGTACACTTGGAACAAAAATCTCTCTACATACATTTTAAAAATGCAAAAACGAAAATGAGATATCATGTATAAATTCCACAGCCTGGAACTTGGGGAAACTGAGCCAAACATTCTAACTTTTCATACAGGCATTTTAAAATGAAGCTGGCCTTTCAAAATGTCCAAACTTGTCTCCAGAAACAAAACTTCCAATCAGATGAGAAGCCTGTCAGGAAACACATATGCCTACACAATAGCAGAGAAAACCAATTTCAACTTACCTGCAATAATTATTCTGCAGTACATGAACAGGCAACTAAAATTTAACACCTACAATAACACTCAACAGAATAAGACGTTAAGTTTAAAAACAAGAAGCAGAATATTGAGCCCAGAATATACTTCAAAAAAAGAGAAGAGACAGTTTAAAATAATCTAATTAGTATTCTCAGAGAAATATGAGAACATCTTATATTGTTGGTAGGAATGTAAAATGGTACAGTTTCTGGAATACACTCTGGAATACAGCTTGAGTTTCTTAAGTAAATAATCATGCAACTACCATACACTAGCAATTGCACTCCTGGGTGTTTATATAAAAGAAACAAAAATTTATACAAACAGCTGTACATGAATGTATATACTAGCTTTAATAGTAATAGCCCCAAACTGAAAACAATGCAGATATCCTACAATGGACAATTGGTTAAACAAACTGTGGCACATCTATACCATTAAATACTGATTAGCATTAAAAAGCAATCAGCTAATTATGCATGCAACAGCCTGTATGAATCTCCAGAGAATTATGCTGAGTAAAAAGAGCCAAATACACAGTATATAAATGTTGTATTTATATAAGATTTATATGAAATTTTTGAAAATTAATTCTACAAAATAATAGAAAAGAGATGGACAGTCACCAGGGATTAAGAAAAGGATGAGGTGGGAGGGAAATTGATATGACTATAAAAGGGGAACATGAGGGATCCTTCTGGTGATGGAAATGTTCTATATCTTAACTGTATCTATTGCAATATCTCTGTTGTGATATTATAGGTTTGCAAGGTATTATCACTGGGAGAAACTGGGTAAGGAGCATATAGGATCTGTTATTTCTTAAAACTCATGTGAATTTAACTTTCGCAAAATGAAAAACAATTTAAAATGAAATTGAATGCTGTAAAAAAGCATCAGAAAAAAAAAGTCATTATTATAACGAAGGAAATCAATAGAATTGCTGGGAAAAATGCTGGAGAAATACATACGTTTCCATAGAAAGAAAGAAAATGTGAAAGCAACAGTAGGGACATAGGGATTTAATCCCATAGAGAGAATATTTTACTATTAGAAATGCTAAAATCTTAGAGGAAATGATATTAAATGATATTAGATATTAGAGGATATGATAGTAAATCTTAGAGGAAATGATATTAAAGAATTATATTCAAGAATTAGTATAAGTAAATTTCCAAAAGCTGAAACTCATGAATCTTTGGAATAAGAGGAAAATGTTTGGTCTTCCTAGTTGAAACTTTAATGTCTATCGATCAACTTTCTCATTTTCTTTGTATAACTTAAGTTTATTCCAAAATAAAATTAGAGCTCTTATCTGTTTTAATATGCATCTTTATATTTCTGTTTGCAATATATCATTTGAATGCTACTGATGTATTTTTATTTCTAGTCTAATATTAATTATCAGATCAAATTATTTGAAAGCATCTTTAATTTTATATAAGTTTCCAATATTTATATCTCTTTCTTTTTCTTAATGCACTGGTTAGGTATTCTAGTAAAATAATTATAGTACTGATAGTGTTATTCCCCATTTGGGATGAATTATTAATATTCTACCAGTAAGTATGGTTTTTGCTCTAGGTTTGATACATTTATCTAATGATATTTTCTTCTTTCTTAATTTGCTCTGAATTTTTAATATGCATAAGGATGATAGTTCAAATAATTGCTGTTAGTTATTGAATTTATTTCACTTTATAATATTTTTGTAATCTAAATAACAATATATTTTTATTAAAATGGATTTACTTTCCATATACAAAACATTACACAGGGCTGTACAAAAAATTGATTGTGAATTTTAAATAGCATGATAAATTTAGATTGTACTTAGTGGTACAAATGGCATTTTAAATTTAAAGATATATAAAATAAAAAAGCTGGTACAGAAGTATTAACAGATTTCAAACATTTTCATTAAACTGGAAGTTCTAGTCTTAGGAAGGCATCTACAAATATTTGACACCAGATAATATTTTCTACTCCAATCCAGATTTATTTACTTGTCATTTAATACAGGATGGGCTGGACTTGCCTGACAGCACTGTCAAGGAAATTAAGTTTGTAAATTCAGTATTTTAAGTATGTATAAGAAACTCTTAAGTTGTAGCCACAGTTTCAGTATTCTGAATCTATGCAACCCACTCTTCCTACTTTGTTATATAGATTTTCTTCATATTCTTCCCCAACCTACACAGCTCTTGATGTCAAGAAAGTTGTTTATCTGACCTAACAAGTCAATCAAGTATTTGTAAGTGAATAAAAGGTTAAGTTGCGCCTGCCCACCCTTGGGAGACCTTAGAGCTCTGTAGTTCAGATGGTAAAGCGTCTGCCTACAATGCAGGAAACCTGGGTTTGATCCCTGGGTCAGGAAGATCCCCTGGAGAAAGAAATGGCACCCCACTCCAGTATTGCTGCCTGGAAAATCCCATGGACTGAGGAGCCTGGTAGGCTACAGTCCATGGGGTCACAAAGAGTCAGACTGAGCAACTTCACTTTCACTTTCACTCTTGGGAAGGTGAAATTAGAAAGTTAATGTAGACAGGAAAATAGGATAAGCTCTGCTACCAGTGATTCTTACAATCTTTAAAACCCTTTTGCATTTTTAAAAATTTTCACACATATATCCCCTTTTTTGTTAATCTGTAAATGGTTGTTGACTACACAGTCTATACAGAGGCACTTCAGGCAAATACTACTTCATCAGGAAGAACTGTGGATCAAGTATCTGCACTGTTATTAGAAATAATGACATTTATACAGGAAGTCATCAATGACAAATTGGCACTTGCCAGGAGCGTTGCAAATGACTGAACAACAAGGACATTTGTCATCTGCCTCTTTTGGAGATTCAACCCTGTGCTGCTTCAGCTATTGACCTTCAACACTCCCTGAGGGAGTTCAGGGTAGAGTGAAGAACTAGTGCTCCAGGGAATCTGGTGAGACAGGGCTTTAGATAGTTGGATGTTTTTTAGGAACAGATTTTATGATCCCAATCCTTGTTATTGTTATTCAGCTGCTCAGTCCTGTCTGACCCCATGGACTGCAGCATGCCAGGCTTCCCTGTCCACCACCATCCCCTGGAACTTGCTCAAACTCACGTCCATTGAGTCGGTGATGCCATCCAACCATCTCATCCTCTGTTGTCCCCTTCTCCTGCCCTCAATCTTTCCCAGCATCAGGGTCTTTTCTACTGAGTTGGCTCTTTGCAACAAATGGCCAAAGTATTGGAGTTTCAGCTTCAGCATCAGGGCTTCCAATGAATATTCAGGACTAATTTCCTTTAGGATTGACTGGTTTGATCTCCTTGCAGTCCAAGGGACTCTCAAGAGTCTTCTCCAACACCACAGTTGAAAAGCATCAATTCTTCGGTGTTCATCTTTCTTTATAGTCCAAATCTCATATCCATACATGACTACTGGAAAAGCCATAGCTTTGAGTAGACAGACATTTGTCGGCAAACGATGCCTCTGATTTTTAACATGCTATCTAGGTTGGTCATAGCTTTCCTTCCAAGGAGCAAGTATATTTTAATTGAATGGCTTCAGTCACTGTCATCAGTGATTTGGGAGCCCAAGAAAATAAAGTATGTCACTGTTTCCATTGTTTCCCCATCTATATGCCATGAAGTTCCAATCCTTTCATCTCCTCATATCTAGAAAAGCACTAAATCCCTTCATGATTACATCAGATGCTTCTGCCAGGAGAAAGCCTCTTGTAAAGTAAGCACTTGATTTGCATTGAACTCCCCCTTCACCTAAATCTTATATACTAGCCTTCCCTGACTGCCTCTTTGGAGCAGTCTCTCAGAGCTATCTGAGGTGCCATCGCCCAGACTGCAGTCCTCATTTTGCCACAAATAAAACTTAGTTTGCAACTCTCAAGTTGTGAATCTTTTTTAGTTGACACAGTTCATATAACAATGTAAGCAGTATGAGAAAAAATAAAATTTTAAGAGAGCCTTCTGAAAGACAAATTAGCAGAACAATTCACAACATCATATTCCTCTTTCCATGCTTTGTTAAAAAGCCTTAATTTATATTTGCTTCATGTTCCTTTCAGGAAGATGAATAAGTTATGCAAACCAAAGTACATCAATATTTTAATTATATAGAAAAAGGTTTGAAAATAATTTGACAATGAGATAAGCAAGAGGGTCCAATTAAACAAGCCCTTTGGCAAATTACTATTTCTTTTACCAACTCAATTTTTGTCATCTATAGCAGGAAAAAAAAATTCCCTGACCAGCTAGGTGTTTCTATTTTAATTTTAAAAAGCAATATTTATTAATAACACTCCACAGCTAACCATTCTAAACTCCTATCAAACTCAGGAAAGAAATTATTTAAATTCATAAATGTGCTTTCATTGCATTTTAATGGAAATGAAATTAGATCTGCCTTATCAGAGGCGGGACTAGTCAACACTAAAAGAAGCAGAAGTACTGCCAAATAGTCAATTTACATAAATAAATTTGCCTCCTTTACAAATCAGGAAGTCTTTTCATGGGAGCTTGAAAAGCAGCATCACTCCCCAAGCTGACTTTGAATTGATGGACTAGTGGTGAGTCTGATAAGATTTAACCAAAACCTTTCCTCTTTCTTCTCCACACTAGGTAAATTTTAAGCATTGCTTTTCCAATGATACCTATCTAAATGTTAATAGTGCACATCCTTTCCATACGGTTACTGCAATCCTAGGGAAGAAATGCATATCCTGTACACAGCAATTTTGTTCAGTCTGAAATAATAGATATTTGGAAGTACAGAGTCCTGAATAATTCATTTACACAATCTACAAAATGATGATTGCAAGGCTTGCTTTTAAAGGATTTTACTAACTTTTATTGAAAGATACTATATAAACTGTCTAGATGGCACAGCAAATCTTATAGTCCAGGAATGTACACGAAGGGGACCTCTGTGGCTTTTGTAGAAGTACTCACTGAATCATACAAAAAATTGTTCTTCAAGTGAGAATAAATTTTTGAAGGTCACCCAAGCCAAACTCTTACCTGACTAAAATTAATAAATTTCTTTTCTTGCATAACTACCAAGAGGCTATTTATTATCCACTGGAATACCTCTAGTAATGGTATATCCCCATGTGCTACTGGCTCCTGACCAGGTGTTCACACTCACCCTCTGCTGTCTTGACCAACTTTAGGCAGGTTTGTTTCTTCACTAAACGTTTCTGAACTCTGCTTATCCTCCAACCTGATCAAGCACTGAAAAGCCAAAAACAGCCCCTTGTCAGCTTATCTTGAGAATCAGCTGATTACAGTGAGACTCATTTCCTGACAGAGCCCTCTAATCATTTTCTCTCATTTGCCTGACTTGTCCATACTTACTGCTCACCCCTCTCTATAAAAGAGAAGTCTTTCTGCTTGCTTTTGAGACACTTTCAGATTTCTGAGGTCTGAGAGCTCTCCCTACTGCAACAGTCTTTCTTCTCAGTAAAGCCTCTCCTTATCGAACTCTGGATTTGTTTTTATACAACATTCTTATTTTTTTTTAAAAATATGTGAAAGACTAAAAGATGGTACTTTAAATAATTTATATGCCTCAGCTCTTCTTTTTTAAACCATGTGCTATTTGTATTTCCTTTCCACTACTCCTTTTCTTCTAGTTTCCCTTCCATTATATAAAGTCACAGAATTAAACTCTAATACTCTTATAGATGTAAAATTCTAAATCATGAGTTCCTTGGATCAACCTCATGGCTCTTCATGACATTTCAACTGAAATATTGCTTTTTTGCATCTTAATCATTATATGTACTTCTAATAGAATCAAATTTCCTAAAGTATGTTTCATTAAGCCGTGTTACCTTGATAAGTAGCCATTAATATCTATTCATTGTCTACCAAATGCCCATATTCCATTTTTTTTTGCTTTTGTTTTTAGTGCCCATATTCTTAAATTCGACTTTCACTAACTTGAAATTTAAGTTCTTCCAACAATGGACCAGCAGAATAGTCCTCAGGGTAACTTAAGTGCTATGTTTTATTATATAGGAATACTTTAGATGTGTGTATATACAAAGATATAACCGTACAAGAACAAGACAACTATGATTCATTTAGCTTGAATGTACCAAAAAAGTAAGTTAAGCTAGGTTTCTGACTTGTAGGTGAACTAGAACTGATGGCTTTGGCTCAAATGCATTGCAATAATGGCTTTATAGCTAGGACTATAGAAATTTACTTAAAATCCATCTAATGATTTGTTTCTTTACATATACCCTATGGAGAAGGAAAAAAGAGAACCCTGAAACCAACATCATACATTTTCACATACTATATATATAATCTCAGAGTCAGAAAACTTCCTAAAGTAAATATGAAAAATCAACATTATAAAGATAATTTTAGGACATCTGCTTCTGGTCGTGATGGACTAGCTAAGTTAGATAAACCTTGGATTGTAAATATCATTAGATAAATATTGACTTGTAGAATTAGTAAGGCTCAGGTTACAACTGGTTTATCCTGCAGGTATGTTATAGCTCACTAGAAGGTCCCAATGTAAATCTGGTATGTTGTTCATTGGAGTCCCTTTTGTTGATGGTTCATGAGCTTTAGCCTTCAGCACAGCAAGATTATGGAATTTTTGTTTTTCACATGTTTTTTGTTTGGTTTCTTAGTGTGCTACCCACCACAGGTTCAGAATATAACCAGTGTTTTCAGAGGACTTCAGATGTCTATGGGTCCTGAACTCTACTATTTTGTTGCTCCCTTGTGTAAGACTCCCAAGAATTCTATTGGCTTCAGTCTTACAATCTCTCCCCAATTTTCTATTTCTTAACTTCTTCCTTAAGTTGAAATTGGCAAATGCTACTAGGGGGAAAATGACTGAATGACTGTATATCATCACCTTATGTTTACATGTTTCAACTTTGCACAGAAACTTATCCCCTGTTCTCTGATGCCTTTAAGCAGATTTGAAAAGAATTTAGCTGATATTTTCCACTAGTTCTCAGAGGGACGCAAATCACTTCATCCTATGCATAAGCAGATGCTAATTGGGAAAAGTTTCTACTAGATATTCAAATTATGACATCAAACTCATTAGTATAGATTATTATTCAGATTTTCCACGTCCTCTTGTTTCGTTTATTCACATGTATTTCTAAAGAAACTTTCTCTTCTCATCTAGTTAAAAATTTTATCTTTATAAAGTTGTTCAAATTACACTGCTAATGTCTTTATAATAATTCTTAGAATCTACAGTGATACCCATTTTTCATTCCAGGTACTGGTTATTTCTTTTCTGCCTTTTTTTTCTTCCTTGATTGGTCTTGACAGAGTGAAAAAAAATCGAACATAGTGTAAATGAGCCACTATTTGGCTTTATTTATTCTCTATTGCATACTTGCTTCATATCTTATTATGTCTCTCTTGACTTGACTTCATTTCCCTCCTGTTTCAATCTTAAATTATCTTTTCTGTTTTTGTGTTCTAAATTTACTATGAAATACATGTTAAAATCTCCACTTAGGACAAAAGATTAATCTATTCCTTTGGTTCTGTTACTCTCGGCTTTGTATGTTTGAGATTATTTCATTAGGTTTATACAAAGTTAGAATGTGTCTCTTTCTACTCTCCTTTCTCTTCTCTCCTGTCTCTACTGTCTCCTTATGAAGTACTGTTTATACCGGCAAGACTATACAGGGAACAGGATAGCAAGACTATACAGGGAACAGCTATTCTAAGTATTGAAGAACTGTTGATTTTTGTCTATGAAAATTTTCATTTTAATAATTTGTATGTTGATTCCATAGGGTTTCCCATATGTAAATGAGCCAATTTACATATATTACCTATATAAATGATTATCTATATGAAATGAAAGTTATTTTTCTTTTTTTCTAATCTACATATTTATTTTTTTCTCATTCTAATATTTGTGAAAGAATTACCTATGTTAACCAGTGATGGAAGTAACAAGCAATACCTTGTTTTAAAGGATATTATATGAATTCTCTCCTATTAAATAGATTTACATTAGGCTTTTGATAGATAATCTTTATCAAAAAAGTCCTCCTTTACTCATATTTGCATGCAGATTTTAATAACAAACATTTGCTGAACTTTCTGAAAATGTTTATGCAGAGAAAATGTGTGGTTTATATACACTATCAAAAACACAAGTCATATTGTTAATTTTAACATTAAATTACACTTACATTACTAAAATGGGACATTTAGCAAAGAAAACAACCAGATATCAGAAAAATAAAGTAAAATTGTGTTTGTCGTTTTGAGAAAGACAGAGAGAAAGATATCATAGACATTCCTTCCTGCATTTTCTGATAATTTAAAATATAATAAAATTTGGGCTTCCAAATACATATAATCAACTAACCATGTATTTGGTACTATTTGCTGGAGTATTTCACATCAGAGAACTGTATGAATGCCATTTTCAGACTTTTGCCACAGGTGATGAGATTATCAAATAAACATGCATTTTAGCTAATTTTAAGGAAAAATAAAGTCCTGATGGCATTCAGGAGTGTGGAGAGCAGGGGAATATATATATATCCCCAAATAGGGAAGTTTTTGTTGATTAAAACCTGGCTCATACTTGAAAATACCTGCCTTTTGAAAATAACGCCAGTGAAATATTTCCCTTGCCTTTAAAAATAACATTTATTTATTTCTTCTCATACCTTTCTTACATTTCTCTCAATGAGTGTGCATTTCAATAGCCCATGATGTCTTATTTTTTAAGAAATAAAGACTGTACAAAATTAGCACTATTCCCTTCAGGTATTACAAACCGTAATATTCCAGCAAAGACAATTGTGAGTGGTCCCACAATCTGATCATTAAAGCCCATGTTAATACATGATATGAAAATGCACTGGTTCACTTCACACAGGCACACTTCTAGGGCCTCTAATAACTGAACTAAATAAGAATACCTCTTTCATCATGCAGAAGATGTAAAGGCAATGCTCGTGAGAAAAAAGGTAAAAGCATAAAGAAAAATATGATATTTAATAAGACAGCAATCAGAACAGAAAGATTAATTCAGACTTCCTAATGCAGATGAAGCAGAAGAGGCAGCCACCTGGAATAAAACAAATTAAGAACAGTTTCAAGGACTTGTCTGCCTCCAAATTTTGGATAGATTGATCTGTTCCAATACTTAAAATCCATAACGTTAAGGTTATTTATTTTAGTTAAGACATTGACTTCCCAGAAAGGCTTAAGAAGATGCATTTTTGCTTTGCAGGATGGATGAACCTGTTGGAACAGATTTGTCCTTCAGCTGAGCTGTTACCACTCCAGTAGACAGGGTACTTGGTAAATTTGAAACAGAGATACAAAAATTCCTTTTGTGTACTGCTTCAATCTTTGGGCACTGTGTGATCATATCCAAGTTTCTCACACTCAGTCCATAACCACATCCCATTTGAAGATTATCTGTCATATGGTCATGCCCTCAGAACTTTACTAAGTGCTAGCCATTTTATTCCCTTAGTATAAATTTTCTAAAATTGTTTTCATTTCAAGTAATTTCAGACTTTCAAAGCTAAGCTAAGCTAAGCTAAGTCACTTCAGTCGTGTCCGACTCTGTGCGACCCCATAGACAGGAGCCCACTGCCCCTGGGATTCTCCAGGCAAGAACACTGGAGTGGGTTGCCATTTCCTTCTCCAATGCATGAAAGTGAAAAGTGAAAGTGAAGTTGCTCAGTCGTGCCTGACTCTTCGCGACCCCATGGACTGCAGCCTACCAGGCTCCTCCATCCATGGGATTTTCCAGGCAAGAGTACTGGAGTGGGGTGCCATTGCCTTCTCCGAGACTTTCAAAAATAGTACAAAATATCCCCTTATATCCTTTACTCAGGTTCCCCTAATATTAATATTTTACATTGTCAAAGAGAGTAAAGAGATAAAATCTTTAAATGCAATGCAAATCAGCACACAAACACTTTTCCTTATCTTGTTCTTTTTATATTGGCTGAAAAATTAACATTTGAGTATCTAATAATTATAATTCTGCCCCTGCTTTCTGCTTTTAATAGCCCATGTGATTTATGACATATGCCTCTCCGGATATTCCAGAATAATCTCCCTTTTAATTCATTAGAAACTTGAATTAGATTTCCAAACTCCTTTTGTCTTGAAATGTAACATATCTACAGGAGTAATACCACAGGACACAGATCATGAAAGCCACAATTCTGCCTACCATGGAAGACTCAATATCAGTTCACCCCAAATTGATGTGAGATCCAATATAACCCCAGATAAAATTCTCACAGGCTTTTTTTTTTTAAAGAAATTGACAAGTTGATTCCAAACTTTACATGGAAATACAAGAGACATGCAATAGCCATTATAATTGTGAAACAGAAGGAAAAAGTTAGAAAGCTTACACTACCTGACTTTTACTTATTATAAAGCTACAGTAAAGGAAAAAAGAAAAAATAAAAGCAGATATATAGATTGATAGAAGAGAACTGAGAATTCAAAAATGGGTACATGTATGGTCAACCATAAAATGGTGCAGAGATAATTTATGGGGAAAGAAAGGCTTTTCAGCAAATCATGCTTACACAAGTGGATATCCACATGCAAACAATTTAAATAAAATAACCCTAACTACACTGTACCAAAAAATTGATTTGAAATGGAACTTAAAGCTAAAATTATAAAACTTCTAAAAGAAAATATAAGAGAAAATTTGTATAACTTTGGTCTATATGAATATTGTAAAACAAAGCATATATAAATTGGAATAGATCAATACTAAGAACGTCTGATCTTCAAGAATAAAGAGGCAAAGAGATTAAGAAAAATTTTGCAGAGACTTTCATCTGATCAAGGTTTTATATACAGAATGTATACCAAAAATAACTCCTATAACTCAATAAGACAAAAAAACCCTGATTTTTAATAATGGGCGAGGGATTTTAACAGAGATGTAATGAAAGAAGATAAACTAATTATAAATAAGCTCACACAAAGTACATTAGTGAATTACAAATTAAAAATTTAGTGTGATAGTACTACATATTGCAAAATGACTGAGAATAAAGACAGACTAAACTGTTTATGTGAGGACGTGAAGCAGTGGTAATTCTCATATATTGATAATGGAAATTTAAAAGGGTACAGCTCTTTTGGCAAACAGTTTGGCAATTTTTTATAAAGTTAAAATAAAAATTACAAACAACTCAGTAATCCTGCTCTTAGTTGCATGCATGCTCAATTGCTTAGTTATATCCAACTCTTTGCAACCCCTTGGACTGCAGCCCACCAGGCTCCTATGTCTACGGAATTTTTCAGGCAAGAATACTGGAGTAGGTTGCCTTTTCCTCCTCTAGGGGATCT
Organism: Budorcas taxicolor; assembly: GCF_023091745.1. Classification (NCBI taxonomy): domain Eukaryota; kingdom Metazoa; phylum Chordata; class Mammalia; order Artiodactyla; family Bovidae; genus Budorcas; species Budorcas taxicolor. The sequence continues at coordinate 36,981,789 of NC_068935.1, forward strand.
TCCCAACCCAGGGACTGAATCCATGTTTCCTGCACTGGTAGGTGAATTCTTTACCACTGAGCCACCAGAGAAGCTCACTTATTTACATAGGAGAAATAAAAACATACATCCATACAAAACTTGGATGGGAGTTTTATTGCATGGGCGCTTTATTCACAATAGTCAAATACTTGAAAAACCCAAATGTCTATCAATTGGTAAATGTATAAAAGATTGTTGCATATCAATACAATGCAATGCTACTCAGAATTAAAAAGGATTATATTACTGGCATACTTAACAAGATGGATGAATATCAAAAGTATTATGCTGAATGAGAGACATCAGACACAAAAGTCTACATCCTCTATGCTCTCATTTATATGAAATTTTAGAAAATGAAACACTATGGTGACAGATCAATGATTGCCAAGGGATATGGATGGGAGGAGAGGACTAAATTAAATCACTATGGAAATTTTTCTGTTAAAAGAAATGCATTATATCTTGACTGTGGTTGTGGATACAGGTCTGAATACATTTGTCAAAGCTCATGAAATTGTAAACTTAAATGGGTGAATTTTATTATATGTAAATTATACTTCAAAAAGCTCACTTTTAAAATTACCGATATAGTTCAAGGGGAAAATTACAATATTTCTGAAAAATATCTGCTTAACTACTTTATTTCCTATCTCTTGCATCTGCATTTGCCTCTCCATTTCACTTGTTCCTTCTCATCCTCTAAAACACATAAACAATGGTGGTGTTTAATTGAGCCATATCACTTGACTCTTCAGGAGATAACTTTCTATCAGATAAAGAAGGAAGCCCCATTGAGAGTATTCTACCTTAGGCCCCTCAGATTAATGTGATTTTGCACAAGTCATTGAGAAAGAAAGCTCAGAGCTTGGATCAATATTCCTCCCAGAATCGAAGCTTCTGAGACACAAGCGTCAGCTGTGTTCATTGGATATTTACAATCAGGTTTTTGCTTACTTCTGCACAATCAGTAATTTTTCTCGTACACAAAGTATACAAACTAAAATTTTCCTCCCACCCCATATACTTAGAGATCTAAAAACTCTGAAATCTTGGATGATAGGATTTTATAAAGATCATCTAATAGAAGGAACATTTTGTCTCAAGTTTGACCAATCTCCAAAGGGTAATGTATTTTTAATCTAGCAAAGCCTGCTTTATCACAGAAGAAAATGAATTTTATTCCCCAATGAGATATTCCTTATTAAAGCTAAAACTAGCCCTGCAGGCAGTATTTGAAACTTTATAATTAGACTCACTCATTATCACGACATTTCTCAGTTTACAAATGTATCACCCAGAAACTTGAGATATCGCTACATTTGGAAATATGAAAATATACGTAGAGATCATCTCTGCTTAGAAGAAGCACAAACACAAGTGTTCTAAATTACAGATGGCCCACATAAGGCATAGGAAAACATCAGTTATTCAGGAGGAGAGGGGAGGTGACTGCAAAATAATAGCAATTTCTTATATGTATGCTGTACTTATAATGTGCAAAGTAGTTTCTTAATTTTATCCTATTTCATAATTTTAATGACTTTATAGCGAGGAAATTAAAGCTAAAAGGAATGACTTCCATAGGTTTAAAAAAGTAGCAAAAGGCAATGTTAGATTTCAGCTGTTCAAATTAAACAGCATTTGGACTGTGGGAGTTATTCCACAAATATGCTAAATACCTGGTACTTAAACCTATGGCTTCTAACTCCTAACCCTCTATACTGCCATGTCACCACTGTATCCTGATGCTTCTATATATTTGCATAAGAGCCAATGCAAAGTTTAAGTTGAGGCAAGAGTGATACACATTAAATCAAAAAAAAGGAATGCAGAAAATAAACTTTTTCACCAAATTGTGAGATATCAGCAAAATGCATATGTTCTAAATACATATGAAAATTTTGTTACAGCTCTTACATTCATGAAGGTATGAAGAGAAACTATAATGTTCACATCTTTGGGTCATTAACAACAAGGAGCATAACCAAGTCCTACTTACATGCTGTTAGGCAATAACTAGTAGTGGATACCTCATGGTTATAATAGAAAATGATGTATCTCCTGTCTTTTGTTCTAATTTTTAGAAATGGATCAAGTCTCCCAAACTATACATAGGTATAACACGTTCAATTTAGCAAGTTATTTGCATTGAAGGAAAAACATTTTCATATTGGTCAAACTCATATTCTGTCTATGCAGAATTTCTTTTAACAAAAACACAACAGGATATTTGGGAGATGTGTTATATGTGCCCTTGATGAGATGGTCAAAAAAGTTGGTAATTAATTTAAAAATATATTAGAAAGTGTTCAAGATCTCTAATAATCAAGTAAATGCAATTCTTAAGAACTGGATATTATGTTTTGCCTATTACATTGGCAATTTTTAAAATTAATAATTCCAAGTGTTATTGGATTGCTTATCTCTTTTGTGTGTGGTTTTGGGCTAAGTGAAGATTATAAAACAAAGTCTATATAAATTGGAATACATCAAAGTTAAACACTTCTGATCTCTGAAAGACTTATAAGAATAGAGAGGCAAACAGATTAAGACAAAAATACTTGCAAAAATTTTTATCTGATCAAAGTTTTACGTACAGTGAAGTGAGTGAAAGTTGCTCAGTCGACTCTCTGCAACCCCATGGCAGCCATGCAATTCTCCAGGCCAAAACACTGGACTGGGTAGCCTTTCCCTTCTCCAAGGATCTTCCCAACCCAGAGACTGAACCCAGGTGTCCTGCATTGCAGGTGGACTCTTTACCAGCTGAGCCACAAGGGAAGCCCAAGAATATATACAGAATACATATCAAAAAACTCTTACAACTCAGTAATAAGGCAAAAACTAAGACTGATTTTAAAAAATCTCCATGTGAGGCGACTTCTCTTGATTAACAATATCAGACTATTGCCTTACCCCTTCTTCCTACTCTGAAGAATGATATGCCTCATTGAAAAGTAAGAGTTATTGGTATATGTTTCTTCATTGTGTGGAACTAATATATTAAAAAATAATAAAAATTGGTGATTTGCTCCATTTTTTTCTTCTCATTTTTTTCTAGACCTAAGGCAGTTATACAGCTGTCTCTTGGTATCCATGGGGGATTAGTTCCAGAACTTCCTCATATACCAAAATCAAGGGATGTTCAAGAATATTCATGCCACAATCAAAAATCACCCATCATATAAAGTACAAGAAAAACTACAACATGAATGAGAAAAGACAATCAATGAATACTAACAAAGATGCTAACACTGAAATGAATCAGATATTGAAATTCTGTCACAAGTATTTTAAAGAAGACATCATAAAATGCTTAACAGGCAATCACAAATTACCTTTAAAAAACTCACCAAAGAAATAGAGGTTATTAAAGAGAACCAAATAAAATTGTAGAACTCAAAAATGTGACATCCTTATTTGTAATCATCAAAAACTGGAAGCAAGCGCAATGCCTTTCAAAAGGTGAATGGATAAGCAAACTTTCATTCTTTACAGTGGAATTCCATTTCTTAGAATTGAATCTTATTCAACAGTACCAAAAAAAAAAAAAAAAGACTCACTAAGCTATGAAATGACATGAAATGAAGTAAAAGTCGCTCAGTCGTGTCCAATTCTTTGAGACCCCATGGACTATAGAGTCCATGGAATTCTCCAGGCCCGAATACTGGAGTGGGTAGCCTTTCCCTTCTCCAGGGGATCTACCTAACCCAGGGATCAAACCCAGGTCTCCCGCACTGCAGCTGAACCACAAAGGAAACCCCATGAAATGACATGGATAAACTTTAAATACATACTGTTAAGGGAAAGAAGCCAATTTGAAAAAACTACATACTGTAATATAATTTCATATTCTGGAAAAGGCAAAAAATATACACAAGTTTAAAAAAAAATCAGTGGTATCCAGGAGTTCAGGTAAAAGGGAAGGATTAAATAAAAGAGCCACAAGGGGATTTTTAGGGTAGTAAAACTTATTCTGACTAATACCATAATGGTAGGTATAAGACATTAAGCATATGTCAAAGCTCACTGAAATTCATAGCACAGAGAGTGAACCATTGTGACTGTCCAAGCAGCCCATGTTTACTGGGGCCCCTTAGTTGAGGGTGTGCCAATACCTGTTAGTGTCCCAAAGGGGAGGATCTCAGTCAGCACCTAAATTTGGGCTGATTGGATAGCAGATCCTCAGAAAGTGATTTTTAAAGTCTGCAAATATGTACAATCCTGTGCACATTTGATCCGTGGGTTGGGAAGGTCCCCTGTGGAAAAGTATGTTAACCCACTCCAGTATTCTTGCCTGGAAAATCCCATGGACAGAGGAAACTTGTGGGCTACAGTCCACAGGGTTGCACAGAGCCGGACGCAACTGAAGCAACTTGGCACACACAGGGAACCAGCAAACAAAAGTCCCATAGGCTATGATCTAGGTGATCTAGAGGTGTCCCCTGAATGGCAGTCACCAAAATTGGGGCTCCAGATGAGGGTACAATGTCCTTTCTGGAGGCCCCAGAAAGCTGAAGTGAGACAAGCAGAAAGTGGAAAGAATCCACTGGACTCTGTCCCCTGAGAGACCCTCAGAAGTCCCTTAGATGTGTGTAAACCAGGTGCATAGCCCTCACGTCAAAGCTCCAGGACAAGCAAATAGGTCTTTACCAAAAAAGGACTCAGGGTATGTTTCAGTCTCTGAGCAGTGCCCTGAGCATGGCAGCCAGCAAAGAACTGACTCTCTGATTGTTACAGTCCTGTAGGAACACAAGCCCTCCAGCCTCCAGAGCCAAGGGATCAAGGGTATTCCTCTCTCAGCAGTGGAAAAAACGGGCACAACAGATACATGCAAAAGCTCCCTTCTGGGAGACACTGTGCTCTGGAACCTGGCAGAAGAGAGCGCAAAGTTAGTACCCTCCCTCCTAGGTCTCTGGAAGGGATTACAGGTACATTCTGGGACCTCAGGCTACAGCTATAAAGATAAACTCATATCAACGAAAGCTTGGGTTCATGGGACTGTCTCCTCTTGCTGTGCCCTTGGGTAGTAGCCCTTTAAGAATTCTTTAATGATTACACTCTTTTGGGGCCAGTAAGCATAAGACTTCATGGCAACTATGGTCTTTTAAGCACAAGCACATGCACATCAAAAGAAAACTTAAAAATGACTGAAAGCAGAGGAAAAAAGACATAGGCAACAGAAAACAGTACAAGGAAATACAAATTGTAGCTTCCATGCTTGAAAAAATATAATTAAGCAATATAGAGGCAAATCTAATACTTTCTCTTCTGCCCTGCATTCTGCAAAATTATGAATGAAGGCAAAAAATGAAGTATAAATGAGTAAACAAGCACAGACAATGGAGATCAAAGCAATAAAGTTTGTGTTCCAAAGAGGGAACAAGAGCATTTGAAAGGAAGAACCAAAAACTGGGAATAAAGTTTTCTGGACCTAAAAAGTAATGCTTAAGAATAGAAAGAAAAATATTAACTTGCTTTAGATAAATTAAAGAAAATAGAGTTGTACATAGACAACAAATTAATAAAATTTGAATTTGCATTTGAATATGGACAAAACATCTTCATGTATTCAAGGAAACAGAATCAAGTTTTGCTTTTGGGAAAACACCCCCATATTTGCCAACCTGATTTGTATTCCCTTCTTAAGGCAATGGTAAGAAGAAGAGTTCCAAAGCTTTACCCCTGACTCTGCTTGTTGCCTAGAAACAGACACAAATTAGCTAAAATGTGCAAAATCCTGTTGTGGAAATTGGGCAAAGATACCCTTCAAATGACACAAACTACAAGAAATTTTTCTTTGAAATAGGTAAAGAAGGCCTGACTGAAAGATATATTTCATTTACTTAAATCCTTTCTTGGGAAAAGCAGTGTGGAATCACAAGAACTGTATTGATCTTGGAAAAGCACCACAAATACCCCTAATATTAAGACATGAGGATTGGTATTTTAGACATTGGAAAATATCATCCTGGAATATTTTTAGCTTTGCAGAAACTTACCAAAAGCAGCTACTTCCAAGTATTTTAAAGGCAAGTGTGGCCAAAACAAATAAAAATCTTTGGTATCTCCCTAGCATAGTTGTTTCTTGATATGGTTGACATATTCCCTAAAAGGTAGGATTATTTTTATTTATTGTGTGTTTTGCTTATGTTGTTCCTTAATTGCCCTACCCCAATTTTTACTTATGAACAATTTCAGACATTGAGAAAAGTTTACAAGATTTTACAGACAATAACTGTAATAACTGTATATCCTCCTGGATTCTACAATTATCATTTTACTATAACTTCTTCCAATTTTCATTATTAAAGCATACTTTAAATATAGGAAAATTCACCCATTTTGGTATATAGTTATACCAGCTTTGTCAAGTGCCTATATAGTTATATGATTATCACAACAATAAAAATACAGAGTATTTCTTTTATCTCTTTAATTCCCCCTACTTCTTTGTATTCAATCCCTCTCCTACCCTTGGATTCTGGCAACCATTGATTTATTTTCTATCCCTAGGATAACCAGATTTAGCAAAGAAAAATATGCACTTGGGGAACACTTACACTATTATGTCACTGTTTATCTGAAATTCAGATGTAAATGATAGCCTGTATTTTATCCAGCAGTATACCTGTATGTGGAGAAGGCAATGGGAACCCACTCCAGTACACTTGCCTGGAAAATCCCATGGACAAAGGAGCCTGGTAGGCTGCAGTCCATGGGGTCGCTAAGAGTTGGGCACGACTGAGAGACTTCACTTTCACTTTTCACTTTCATGCATTGCAGAAGGAAATAGCAACCCACTCCAGTGTTCTTGCCTGGAGAATCCCAGGGACGGGGGAGCCTAGTGGGCTGCCGTCTATGGGGTTGCACAGAGTCAGACACGACTGAAGTGACTTAGCAGCAGCAGCAGCAGCAGCATACCTGTATGTACACTTTTGGTGCCCTAATTAAACTTATGTAACCAACCCCATAGCATACATTTTATCTTGTGTTTTCTTCTAAAACTTTAAATGCTTTTTTTTTTTAACTTTACAATTAGGGCTATGATCCATTTTGAGTTAATCTTTGGTTTTTGTATAAGATATGAGGCGTGTCAAGTTTCCTTTTTCGTTTTGAATTTTCAATTGTTTCAGCACATTGTCTTGAAAATATACTTTCTCCATTTAATTACCTTTACACCTTCATCAGAAATATGTTCATATCTATGTCAGTCTATCTCTGATTTTTCTATTTTGTTTCATTCATCTGTCACTTTGCCAATACCAAATAATTTGATTACTTTAACTTAATGGGAAATCTTACAAATAGATACTGTCCAAAACTGTTTTGGCTATTCTACTAATTGTGCCTTTCCATATGAATTGCAGAATTAGTCTTTTCTAAACAAAGATCCTGCTAGGATTTTGACTGGCATTAATTTGACTCTATGAATCAATTTGCAAATTATTAATATCTCTAAAACAGTCTTCAAATCCACAAATAAGGCATGTCTTTACATTTATTTAGGTCTTTAAAATCATTACTTAATATGTCAAGTTTTTCTCTGGCATAAAAAAAAAATTATGGTTTTCTCCATAAAAATGGACCATAGATTACAATGTACCTGAAGCGAAAGTCAGGCTAAGGAGAAAACTAGATGCAGAAAGTGAACTGTTGAAATAGAATCTATGAAAAAATAAAATTGCTGTATAGGGCTGCTCACTGCAATAGCATCCCACCACTACCATGAGGTTACTCAATCAAAAGACTGATAACAGAACCTTATTTTAATCAACTTTAAAATTAAAGACATAAGCAAAGGATTCTATGAGTATCCTAGAGACTAATGAGGCAACGCAGAGAGAATCCACCCACATTTTTGGCCAAATATCAGGCCACATTCAAGTTTCCAACAGAAAGAACTAACAAGTGGGCCAAAAGATTTTTCAGAATAATATAAAGAAATAAAAGTAACACTGAAGAGAACATAGTTTGTTAAAATGATTGCTAAAATAAGAGGAAATTTTAGCTAGCATGTGCATCGTGCTGACAAAAAGAAGCAAATTCTGTAGAGGAGATGAAAGCTACATTGATGAAGTGAAATATAACAATAAAGGATACAGGTAATATAATGAAAAAAGTGTAGAGGGAAACAAATACTGTAACATATTTCAAAAAAGCATTACAAACAAGGATTATTATTATAACATAAATTAGTTATGTGCACAGCACCTAAAACAGCTTTCTGGGATTGTACAGAAGAACAAGGCAGAAAATAAAGACAATAAATGAGAGGTGATAGCATAGAAGATGGAATATAAAGAACAAATTCACAAGTGTTCCAAAAGAAGAGACTTCAAATATATAAAGGAAGTAAATATTTAAAATGAAGAGAGATTTGAAATTGCAATTAGAAATGGATAACTTAAACAAATAAATAGGAGCACTGCAGGGAGAAGAGAGGAAATGCAGATGCTATTTTAAGGATATTAAAAGTATATTAATATGTGGATTAATTCTAGAAGAATTAGAGCCATGTACTCTGATTCTAAACAAATTATAGTAAAGTCAAACAAATTTTATCATCCAGCATATAAAAGGAATAAAATAAAACAACAAAAGAGAAAACACAAACTAAGCTGGCAGGAAAAAAGCCAACTATATCAGTAATCACAGAAATTTTAATTGGATAAAATTATCTATTGCAAGACAGAGGTGCTCAAAATTGATTTTTTTAAAGTTCAAGCATTAGTGTTCATAAGAGTGGCAACTTAAAAAGCAAAAAGGTGGAATATAAATAAAAATGTGGATCAAGTAAATGTTAAAATAAAAGCTGATGTAGATAAAATGGGTTTTACTATACAAAGCATTAAGTGGGAAAAAGTAGGATATTGTATATTGGTAAAAGTCATGAACATTAAGTATCCAACATACTTTCGCTGCTGCTGCTGCTGCTAAGTCGCTTCAGTCGTGTCCGACTCTGTGCGACCCCATAGACGGCAGCCCACCAGGCTCCGCCATCCCTGGGATTCTCCAGGCAAGAACACGAGAGTGGGTTGCCATTTCCTTCTCCAATGCAGAAAAGTGAAAAGTGAAGTCGCTCAGTTGTGTCCGACTCTTCATGACCCTATGGACTACAGCCTACCAGGCTCCTCTGTCCATGGGATTTTCCAGGCAAGAAGCAAATTTACTTTAGATGACAGAGGATGAGATGTTTGGATGGTATCACTGACTTGATGGACATGAGTTTGAGCAAGCTCTAGGAGTTGGTGATGTACAGGAAAGCTTGGTGTGCTGCAGTCCATGGGGTCACAAAGAGTCAGACAAAACTGAGTGACTGAACTGAACTAAAAGCAGATATTGACTGAATCTCAAGGGAGACTTTGTCAAATGTGTAACAATAGGAGAGCTGGGTAGATCTTTCTCAGAAACCAATAAATCAGATAAGAAGTTTTATAGAGGACTTCAATAATACCAAATTAACAAGTACAATGGGGAAAAATATATAGTCTTTATTTGAAGTTAGGATAAATTTTTGGGAATATTTTCAAAAGTTGACAAAGAATGTCTTAACTAATTAAAAGTAATCACATTGTACTGACCCTGTCCACATACTATAATTCACCAAATTTAGAAATCAATATTCAAAAGGTGGTCCGTAAGTCCTATGTAACTCAAAAATTAAAAGAAAAAGACAGTTGTAAAATAGCCTTGGTTAAAGAGAATTTGAAGAATAAGTGTTAAAAAAAAATTAGAAATAAATGATAATACAAACACTATGTGTGAGATGTAGCCAATTGAATATTAAGAAGATGATGTATGTACTTTAAAATAGGAGATTGGAAATATATGTATAATGTATTGAAATGTAAAACTAGAAAGAGAATTGCAAAATGAACACAAATAAAGGTAAATAAACTAATAAATATAAAAGCTGAAAATGAGAAAATAGAAAAATCAGTGGAAATTGTCCATAAAACAAGGTTATTTCAGAGAACTAATTAAAAATACAAATGTTGACAAGTATAAACAAAAGAAGAGAGAAGGTAAAATACAAAAACATTAGACTAGTACATCAAAGACTAATGTGTACATATTTATGACAATATATTTGCACACATAAAGTGGACAATAATTTAGAAGCAAAAGTATACCAGAATTTCCAAATAAGAAGTAAAAACCTGATTAGACCAATAAGCTATAAAATATATAAATCTTTGAAAGAATATCTTTTACTACCATTTCATGTCTTCTGTGGAATATTCAAATAAAAACTTCAAGGAACATATAACTTTCATCTTAGGTACAATGTTCCAGAGCTTAGGAAAAAAGAAAAGACTAAACTCTCTGCCTGCCCATGCAGGAAAACAGAGTTCAATCCCTGGGTTAGGAAGATCCCCCAAAGAAAGGAATGGCTACATACTCCAGTATTCCTCCCTGGAAAATTCCATGGACAAAGGAGCCTAGCAGGCTACAGTTCATGGGTATCACAGAAGAGTCAGATGTGACTTAGTGACTAAACAACAACATAAACTCCTTTTGGGGGTTAATATAATCCTAATGTCAAAATTGAATAAGTGGTGTATTTATATAATTATTAATCAAACTCAGGTATAAGCATAAAAGTAAAAATCCTAAACAAAATACCAGCAAACTGATTTCAGGAAAGATTTGAAATAGCAAAAAAGGGGGCAACAGAGGATGAGATGGTTGGATGTCATCACTGACTCAACGGACATGAGTTTGGGCAAGCTCCAGGACATGGTGATGGATAGGGAAGCCTGGCATGTGGTAACCCAAAGTCGCAAAGAGTTAGACACGACTGAATGACTGAATCTGTTTTGAAATAGTAAAGTCAAATGTATCGTGTGTGTGTGTGTGTGTGTGTGTGTGTGTGTGTGCTTAGTAGCTCAGTTGTGTCCGACTTTGTGACCACATGGGCTGTAGCCTGCCAGGCTCCTCCAGCCTAGAATACTGGAGTGGGTTGCCATGCCCTCCTTCAGGGGATCTTCCCAACCCAGAGATAGAACCCAGGTCTCCCACATTGCAGGATGGCACACAGATTTGTTAATCTCACTAGAGAAGTAGATCACTTCTTTAACAGATTTAAAGGAAAATTATTAACATCTCAGTGAATTAAAAAAGACTTGATGAAATTCAATGCATCAACATTACAAAAATGTCTAGCAAAATAAAGGAAGAACTTCCTAAACTAAAAGATGACTACAAAAAAAGAAATATGCATAAAAGATAATCTTTCTGATAAAACTTTCAAAGAATTTTTAATAAAGTCATAAATAAACTAAAGATATAATTTCTACTATTAAGCATTTTAATGATGGTCCTAGCCAACACAATAAGCAAATAGAAATAGATACAAAGTGTAATGATTAGAAAAGATTAGATGAAACCCTACAATTTAAATTTTTTTTCTTATTTCTTTATTTTTCTGGACAGACATGTTATTACAAATAACACTTGCCAAATAAATAAAAATCCTACTAGAGAAGTTCAATAATAGGGTGGGAATAACAGATGATAAACTTAGTGAACTTGAGGACAGATCAGTAGAATTTACCTAATCTAAATACAGAGAAAAATGCAGGGGTGGGGGGAACATGAATAGAGTCTCAGTGATCTGGGAAACAAAAATGTGTCAGAGTACCAGAGGGAGAGGAGAAAGTAGGACTAAATATTCAAATAAATAACAGCTTTAAAGTTCCTAAATTTGATGAAAAACAAGAACTTACAGGTTCACAAAACTGAGTAAATATAAAATAGAATAAATTCAAAGATACACCTGACAAGAAACATCACCATTAAAATTCTGAAAACTAAATCAAAGAAAAACATTTTGAAGGCAGTCAGAGAAAAACAAAACATAAACTATAGGAAAACACCAATGCAAATGACAGTGTATTTCTCATTTGAGACCCTGGAGGCCAGAAGGAAGCTACAAAAATTATTTCAAACACTAAAAGAACAGCTTACCACTTTAGAAATGAAGGGAATATAAAATCATTCCCCATATAAGAGAAAACAAAAAGAAATTGTCACTAGTGGATTTATCCTTTATTATCAGCTTTACTGAGGTATAACTGACAAATTTGTATACATTTAAAGTATATAACATGATGATTTGACATACATATACTTTGTGAAATGATTTTTACAATCAGGTTAATTAACATATCCATCACCTCACATAGTTATCTTCTTTTGCATGTGTGTTGAGAAAAATAATAGAGTGTGGCTCAGCAGGTAAAGGGCCTTCCTTGGTGGCTCAGATGGTAGAGTCCACCTGCAATGCAGGAGACCTGGGTTTGATTGGTGGGTCAGGAAGATTCCCTGGAGAAGAGAATGGCAACCCACTCAAGTATTTTTGCCTGGAGAATTCCATGGACAGAGGAGTCTGGTGGGCTACAGTCTATGGGGTTGAAAAGAATTGGTGAGAATGCTTAATGTATATTCTCTTAGGAAATTTTAAGTATAGAACACAGTATTACTAACTAAAGTCACCATGCTGTACATTAGATCCTCAGAGATTATTTAACTCACAGATGAACTCTTGTATCCTTCAACCACTAGTGCATGTGTGTGCTCAGTCATGTCCCACTCTTTGAGGCCCTGTGGACTGTAGCCCACCATGCTTTTCTGCCCATGGAATTTTCCAGGCAAAAATACTTGAGTGGGGTGCCATTTTCTAGTCCAGGAGATCTTCCTGACCTACAATCTAACCTGAGTCTCTTGCACTCCCTGCATTCGCAAGTGGATGGGACCATAAAGAAGGCTGAGTGTCTAAGAATTGATGCTTTTGAACTGTGATGTTGGAGAAGACTCTTGAGAGTCCTTTGCACTGCAAGGAGATCAAACCAGTCAATCCTAAAGGAAATCAACGCTGAACATTTATTGGAAGAAATGATGCTGGGAGCAGTCCTAAGATGGTGGAGGAATAGGATGGGGAGACCATTTTCTCCCCCACAAATTCATCAAAAGAACATTTGAACGCTGAGTAAATTTCACAAAACAACTTCTGAAAGCTGGCAGAGGACATCAGGCACCCAGAAAAGCGACCCGTTGTCTTCAAAAGGAGGTAGGAAAATATATAAAAGAGAGACAAAAGAGGTAGGAACAGAGATCCGTCCCTGGAAGGGAGTCTTAAAAAAGAGAGAAGTTTCCAAACACCAGGAAACACTCTCACTGGCAAGTCTGTGCGGAGCCTTGGAACCACAGAGGGCAACATAACCAGGAGGAAAAATAAATAAATAATTAAAACCCACAGATTATGTGCCCAACAGTAACTCCCAGTGGAGAAGCAGGGCAGACACCCACATCCCCCATTAAGAAGCGGGGTCTGGGCAGGGAGGCGTGGGCTGCATTGCTTAGAGTAAGGACCAGGCCTGAATGCCCTGAGGGCAATCTGAGGGAACTAACTTGAGATAGCAAACCAGACTGTGGGATAGCTATCACCGGAAAAGCCCTAACCTAAGACACCATGAGGCCCACTCACAGAACAAAGGACTGACTAGAGCTAGCCGGCTGCGGACTGGCCCATCCCCCACTGAGACAGGCAGGCGAGGGCAGCCAGAGCCAGAAGGGGGCAATCGCAGCCCCAGAGAGGCATCATCTACCAAACTGCAAGCAGGCTTCATTGCTAACCAAGACTTCTTGGGATTCTGGACGGTCAATATCTGCCTGAGAAGGTGCCCAGGTTGTACACCCAGAAAACCAAGCGGCAGGGCCAGGGACTGTGCTCGCCAAACACCTGGTCACCTGAGTTGCTCAGACCTGGGAAGAGCACGAAATGCAGGCCCAACCAAGTCTGCGCCTCTGAGGACTACCTGAGTGCCTGAACGTGAGCAACTTAGACCTGAGAAGTACATACAACCCAGGGCCAGCCTCAGACAGTTCCTGCCAGAGCAACCTAGAGCCTGAGCAGTATAGACTGGGAAAGCACACACGCCATGAGTGGGGGCAAACCCAGTGTGGCCAAGACACTGCGAACACACACCAGAGTTATTTGTTTGCAGCGTCCCTCCCTCCCTAGGCATGACTGAACAACTGAGCCTAAAAAAGTGTCCACCACCGCCCCCTTGTGTCAGGGCAGAAATTAGACACTGAAGAGATCTGCAAACAGAAGAAGATAAAACAGAGGGAACCACCTTGGAAGTGACAGATGGAGAAGTCTTGAGGCTACTGTAAGAATAAGACTGAAAACCAGAGGCAGGAGGCTTAAGTCCAAATCCTGAAAACGCCAGAGAACTCCTGACTCCAGGGAACGATAATTTATTGGAGCTCATCAAAGGCCTCCATACCTACACTGAAACCAAGCACGACCCAAAGGCCAACAAGTTCCAGAGCAAGACATACCAAGCAAAATCTCCAGCAACACAGGAACATAGCCCTGAGCTTCAATATACAGGCTGCCCAAAGTCACTCTGGCAGTTGGTAATGGACAAGAAGGCCTGGTGTGCAGCAGTTCATGGGGTCACCAAGAGTCAGACACGACTGAGTGACTGAACTGAACTGAAAGTCACTCCAAACCCACTGACATCTCAAAACTCACTACTGGACACTTCATTGCACTCCAGAGAGAAGAAATCAAGCTCCACCCACCAGACACCAACACAAGCTTCCCTAACCAGGAAATCTTGACAAGCCACCCACACAACCCCACCCACAACAAGGAAACTCCACAATAAAGAGAACTCCACAAAATGCCAGAATACTGAAAGGCCACCCCAAACATAGCAATATAAAGAAGATGAAGAGGCAGAGAAATACCCAGCAGGTAAAGAAACAAGATAAATGCCCACCAAACCAAACAAAAGAGGAAGAGATAGGGAATCTACCTGATAAAGAATTCTGAATAATGATAGTGAAAATGATCCAAAATCTTGAAAACAAAATGGAGTTACAGATAAATAGCCTGGAGACAAGGATTGAGAAGATGCAAGAAAGGTTTAACAAGGACCTAAAAGAAAGAAAAAAGAGTCAATATATAATGAATAATGCAATAAATGATATAAAAAACATTCTGCAGGGAACCATCAGTAGAATAATGGAGGCAGAAGATAGGATAAGTGAAGTAGGAGATAAAATGGTAGAAATAAATGAAACAGAGGAAAAAAGAAAAACGAATTAAAAGAAATGAGGACAACCTCAGAGACCTCTGGGATAATGTGAAATGCCCCAACATTAGAATCATAGGAGTCCCAGAAGAAGAAGAGAAAAAGAAAGACCGTGAGAAAATACTTGAGGAGATAATAGTCGAAAACTTCCCTAAAATGGGGAAGGAAATAATCACCCAAGTCCAAGAAACCCAGAGAGTCCCAAACAGGATAAACCCAATGTGAAACACCACAAGACACATATTAATCAAATTAACAAAGATCAAACACAAAGAACAAATATTAAAAGCACCAAGGGAAAAACAACAAATAACACACAAGGGAATTCCCATAAGGATTATAGCTGATCTTTAAATAGAAACTCTTCAAGCCAGAAGGAATGGCAGGACATACTTAAAGTAATGAAAGAGAAAAACCTAGAACCCAGATTACTGTACCCAGCAAGAATCTCATTCAAATATGAAGGAGAGATCAAAGGCTAGAGTGAAACCTAGAACCCAGATTACTGTACCCAGCAAGAATCTCATTCAAATATGAAGGAGAGATCAAAGGCTTTACACAAGAGCAAAAGCTGAGAGAATTCAGCACCACCAAACCAGCTCTTCAGTAAGTACTAAAGGATCTTCTCTAGACAGGAAACACAGAAAAAGTGTATAAACTCAAACCCCAAACAACAAAGTAAATAGCAATGGGATCATACTTATCAATAATTACCTTAAATGTAAATGGGTTGAATGCCCCAACCAAAAGATAAAGACTCGCTGAATGGATACAGAAACAAGACCCCTATGTTTGTTGCCTACAAGAGACACATACAGACTGAAAGGGAAGGGCTGGAAAAAGATATTCCATGCACATAGAGACCAAAAGAAAGCAGGAGTAGCAATACTCATATCAGATAAAATAGACTGTAAAACAAAGGCTGTGAAACGGACTTTTGGACTCAGAGGGAGAGGGAGAGGGTGGGATGATATGGGAGAATGGCATTCTATCATGTATACTATCATGTAAGAATTGAATCGCTAGTCTATGTCTGACGCAGGATACAGCATGCTTGGGGCTGGTGCATGGGGATGACCCACAGAGATGTTATGGGGAGGGAGGTGGGAGGGGGGTTCATGTTTGGGAACACATGTAAGAATTAAAGATTTTAAAATTAAAAAAATAAAATAAAATAAAATAAATAAATAAAATATATTGCAGTATAAAAAAATAAATAAATAAATAAACTACCCCCACCATGAAAAAAAAAAAAGAGACAAAGAAGGACACTACATAATGATCAAAGGATCAATCCAAGAAGAAGATATAAAATTATAAATATATATGCAGCCAAAATAGGAGCACTGCAATATGTAAGACAAATGCTAACAAGTATGAAAGGGGAAATTAACAAGACAATAATAGTGGTAGACTTTAATACCACACTCACACCTATGGATAGATCAACTAAACAGATAATTAACAAGGAAACACAAAATTTAAATGATACAGTAGACCAGTTAGACCTAATTCATATCTATAGGACATTCACCTCAAAACAAGGAATTTCACCTTTTTACAGTACACACGGAACCTTCTCCAGGATAGATCACATCCTGGGCCATAAATCTAGCCTTGGTAAATTCAAAAAAATTGAAATGATTTCAAGCATCTTTTCTGACCACAATGAAGTAAGATTAGATCTCAATTACAGGAGAAAAACTATTAAAAATCTGAACATATGGAGGCTTAACAACACGCTGCTGAATAACCAACAAATTACAGAAGAAATCAAAAAAGAAATTAAAATATGCATAGAAATGAATGAAAATGAAAACACAACAACCCCAAACCTGTGGAACACTGTAAAAGCAGTGCTAAGCGGAAGGTTCATAGCAATACAGGCATAGTTCAAGAAACAAGAAAAAAGTCAAATAAATAACCTAACTCTACACCTAAAGCAACTAGAAAAGGAAGACATTAAGAACCCCAGGGTTAGTAGAAGGAAAGAAATCTTAAAATTAGGGCAGAAACAAATGCAAAAGAAACAAAAGAGACCGTAGCAAAAATCAACAAAGCCAAAAGCTGGTTCTTTGAGTGGATAAATAAAATTGACAAACTATTAGCCAGACTCATCAAGAAACAAAGGGAGGAAAATCAAATCAACAAAATTAGGAATGAAAATGGACAGATCACAACAGACAATACAGAAATACAAAGGATCATAAGAGACTACTATCAGCAATTATATGCCATTAAATAGACAACTTGGAAGAAACAGACAAATTCTTAGAAAAGTACAACTTTCCAAAACTGAACCAGGAAGAAATAGAAAATCTCAACAGACTCATCACAAGCATGGAAATTGAAACTGTAATCAGAAATCTTCCAGCAAACAAAAGCCCAGGTCCAGATGGCTTCACAGCTGAATTCTACCAAAAATTTAGAGAAGAGCTAACACCTATCCTACTCAAAATTTTCCAGAAAATTGCAGAGGAAGGTAAACTTCCAAACACATTCTATGAGGATACCATCACCCTAAAACCAAAACCTGGCATAGATGCCACAAAAAAGAAAACTACAGGCCAATATCACTGATGAACATAGATGCAAAAATCCTTAACAAAGTTCTAGCAAACAGAATCCAACAACACATTAAAAAGATCATACATCATGACTGAGGGGGCTTTATCCCAGGGATGCGAGGATTCTTCAATATCCACAAATCAACCAATGTAATATACCACATTAACAAATTGAAAAATATAAGCCATATGATTATCTCAATAGAGATATAGAAACCCTATGACAAAATTCAACATCCAATAATGATTAAAAAAAAAAAAAAAAAAAACCTCCAGAAAGCTGGAATAGAAGGAACATACCTCAACATAATGTGGTGGCCAAAGTACTGGAGTTTCAGCTTTAGCATCATTCCTTCCAAAGAAATCCCAGAATTGATCTCCTTCAGAATGGACTTGTTGGGTCTCCTTGCAGTCCAAGGGACTCTCAAGAGTCTTCTCCAACACCACACTTCAAAAGCATCAATTCTTCAGCACTCAGCCTTCTTCACAGTCCAACTTTTACATCCACACATGATTACTGGAAAAACCATAGCCTTGACTAGATGGACCTTTGTTGGCAAAGTAATGTCTCTGCTTTTGAAAATGCTATCTAGGTTGGTCATAACTTTTCTTCCAAGGAGTAAGCGTCTTTTAATTTCATGGCTGCAGTCACCATCTGCAGTGATTTTGGAGCCCCCCAAAATAAAGTCTGACACTGTTTCCATTGTTTCCCCATTTATTTCCCATGAAGTGATGGGACTGGATGCCATGATCTTCATTTTCTGAATGTTGAGCTTTAAGCCAACTTTTTCACTCTCCTCTTTCACTTTCATCAAGAGGCTTTTTAGTTCCTCTTCACTTTCTGCCATAAGGGTGGTGTCATCTGCATATCTGAGGTTATTGATATATCTCCTGGGAATCTTGATTTCAGCTTGTGCTTCTTCCAGCCCCCAGCGTTTCTCATGATGTACTCTGCATACAAGTTAAATAAGCAGGGTGACAATATACAGCCTTGACATACTCCTTTTCCTATTTGGAACCAGTCTGTTGTTCCATGTCCAGTTCTAACTGTTGCTTCCTGGCCTGCATACAGATTTCTCAAGAGGCAGGTCAGGCGGTCTGATATTCACATCTCTCTCAGAATTTTCCACAGTTTATTGTGATTCACATAGTCAAAGGCTTTGGTATAGTCAATAAAGCAGAAATAGATGTTTTTCTGGAACTCTCTTGCTTTTTCCATGATCCAGCGGATGTTGGCAATTTGATCTCTGGTTCCTCTGTCTTTTCTAAAACCAACTTGAACATCAGGAAGTTCACGGTTTACTTATTGCTGAAGCCTGGCTTGGAGAATTTTGAGCATTACTTTACTAGCATGTGAGATGAGTGCAACTGTGTTGTAGTTTGAGCATTCTTTGGCATTGCCTTTCTTTGCATTGCCACCTCATGCGAAGAGTTGACTCATTGGAAAAGACTTTGATGCTGGGAGGGATTGGGGGCAGGAAAAGAAGGGGACGACAGAGGATGAGAGGGTTGGATGGCATCACTGACTCGATGGACGTGAGTCTGAGTGAACTCTGGGAGTTGGTGATGGACAGGGAGGCCTGGCATGCTGTGATTCATGGGGTTGCGAAGAGTTGGACATGACTGAGCGACTGAACTAACTAACCTCAACATAATAAAAGCTATATATGACAAACCCACAGCAAACATTATCCTCAATGGTGAAAAATTGAAAGCATTTTCCCTAAAGTCAGGAACAAGACAAGGGTGCCCACTCTCACCACTACTATTCAACATAGTTTTGGAAGTTTGGCCATAGCAATCAGAGCAGAAAAAGAAATAAAAGGAATCCAAATTGGAAAAGAAGAAGTAAAACTCTCACTGTTTGCAGATGACATGATCCTCTGCATAGAAAACCCTAAAGACTCCACCAGAAAATTACTAGAACTAATCAATGAATATAGTAAATAGGCAGGATATAAAATTAACACACAGAAATCCCTTGCATTCCTATACACTAATAATGAGAAAATAGAAACAGGAATTAAAGAAACAATCTGATTCACCCTGCAACAAAAAGAATAAAATACTTAGGAATATATCTATCTAAAGAAACAAAAGACCTATATATAGAAAACTATAAAACACTGGTGAAAAAAATCAAAGAGGACAATAATAGATGGAGAAATATACCATGTTTGTAGATCAGAAGAATCAATATAGTGTAAATGAGTATACTACCCAAAGTAATCTATAGATTCAATGCAATCCCTATCAAGCTACCAAAGGTATTTTCCACAGAGCTAGAACAAATAATTTCACAACTCGTATGGAAATACAAAAAAACTCGTATAGCCAAAGCAATCTTGAGAAAGAAGAATGGAACTGGAGAAATTAACCTGTCTGACTTCAGGCTCTACTACAAAGCCACAGTCATCAAGATAGTATGGTACTGGCACAAAGACAGAAATATAGATCAATGGAACAGAATGGAAAGCCCAGAGATAAATCCATGCACCTATGGACACCTTATTTTTGACAAAGGAGGCAAGAATATACAATGGAGAAAAGACAATCTCTTTAACAAGTGGTGCTGGGAAAACTGGTCAACCACTCATAAAAGCATGAAATTAGAACATTTTCTAACATCATACATAAAAATAAACTCAAAATGGATTAAAGATCTAAACCTAAGCCCAGAAACTATAAAACTCCTAGAGGAGAACATAGGCAAAACACTCTCCGACTTAAATCATAGCAGGATCCTCTATGACCCACCGCCCAGAATACTGGAAATAAAAGTAAAAACAAATGGGACATGATTAAAATTAAAAGCTTGTGCACAACAAAGGAAACTATAAGCAAGGTGAGAAGACAGACTTCTGAATGGGAGAAAATAATAGCAAATGAAGCAACTGACAAAGAATTAATCTCTAAAACATACAAGCAACTCTTGCAGCTCAATTACAGAAAAATAAATGACCCAATCAAAAAATGGGCCAAAGAACTAAACAGACATTTCTCCAAAGAAGACATACAGATGGCTAACAAACATCAAAAGATGCTCAACATCGCTCATTATCAGAGAAATGCAAATCAAAACCACAGTGAGTTATTATTTCATGCCAGTCAGAATGGCTGTGATCCAAAAGTCTACAAGCAATAAATGCTGGAGAGGGTGTGGAGAAAAGGGAACCCTGTTACACTGTTGGTGGGAATGCAAACTAGTATAGCCATTATGGAGAACATGTGGAGATTCCTTAAAAAACTGGAAATATAACTGCCATACCACCCAGCAATCCCACTGCTGGGCATATACACCGAGGAAACCAGAATTGAAAGAGACACGTGTACCCCAGTGTTCATCACTGTACTGTTTATAATAGCCAGGACATGGAAGCAACGTAGATGCCCATAGCAGATGAATGGATAAGAAAGCTGTGGTACATATACACAATGGAGTATTACTCAGCCATTAAAAAGAATACATTTGGATCAGTTCTAATGAGGTGGATGAAACAGGAGCCTATTACACAGAGTGAAGTAAGCCAGAAAGAAAAACAGCAATACAGTATACTGTATATATACTGTATACATATATATGGAATTTAGAAAGATGGTAACGATAACCCTGTATGTGAGACAGCAAAAGAGACACAGATGTATAGAACAGTCTTTTGGACTCTGTGGGAGAGGGCAAGGGTGGGATGATTTGGGAGAATGGCATTGAAACATGTATATTAGCATATGTGAAACAAACAGTTGCTGGCTTGGGGCTGGTGCACTGGGATGACCCAGAGGGATGGTATGGGGAGGGAAGTGGGAGGGAGGTTCAGGATGGGGAACACATGTACACCCGTGACAGATTCATGTCAATGTATGGCAAAACCAATACAATATTATAAAGTAATTAGCCTCCAATTAAAATAAATAAATTTATATTTTAAAAAAAGAAAAAAAGAAATGATGCTGAACCTGCAAAACTTTGGCTACCTGATGTGAAGAGCTGACTCATTGGAAACGACTCTGATGCTGGGTAAGATTGAGGACAGGAGGAGAAGGAGGCAACAGAGGATAAAATGGTTGGATGGCATCACTGATTCAATGGACATGAATTTGAGCAAACTCTAGGAGATAATGAAGGACAGGTAAACCTGGCATGCTGCAGTCCATGGGGTCAAAAAGAGTCGGACACGATTTAGGAACTGAACAGCGACAACAACAAAACCATCTCCCCATCCTCTCCATCGTCCAGCCCATAGTAGCCACTATTATGCTCTCGGTTTAGAAGATTTGTTAGAGAGATGGCTGAAGGAAATTCTTTAAACAGAAAAGTAATGGTAAAAGAAAGAAACTTTGAGCATAAGGTAAAAAGAAAAGACAACTGAAAGAAAAGAAATATGGGTACATAAAATTGACTCTGTCTTTGTTTATGAGCCTTATAAAATATATTTGATGAGTAAAACAAAAATTATAGCACCATATGATAATAAAAGAAATGGTATTTTTAAATGGGGAAGACTAAGCATCCTGAATGAAATTGAATATTTTACCTTCATATAAAGTAGTAAAAAGCTGATTCCAGTAGACAATGATAAATTATCTATGCATATTTTAATAATCGGGCCGGTTACTATAGAAATTACAAAAATATATTGAAAAACACTATAAATAAGTAAACATGGAATCCTAAAAGTAGTATTCAAGTAACTCATTAGAGGGCAAGAAAATAGAATTGGAAGTACAAGAACCAGAGGAAAAAACAAACAATAAAATGACAGACACTAGCATATCAAGAATTGCTTTAAATGTAAACAGCTCAAATAAATCAATCAAAAGACAGAATTTGGTAATTAGATCAATAAAAAATGACTAGACTTTATTCACAAAAAAACTCGCTTCAAATATAAAAATTTAAGCAGGTCAAAAGTACTAGAATGAAAAAACATAAAGCATGCAACATTAATTCTATGAAGGTAGTAGTACCTACATTCATATCTGTAAAATGGATTTAGAGCAAAGAAAATTAATGGAAAAAGAGAGAGATTTTACATAATGGTAAAAACAGGATCAACCCCTTCTTATTATTCTTAGTCACATCAGTACTAGAAGTTTTAGTCACTGTCATAAAGGAAGAAAAAAAAATACAGATTGGAAAGGAAAAAATAAAACTACCTCTATTTTCCTATGGCATGATCAACTACAAATAAAATCCCAAGGAATTTTTCAAAAATATTCCTAGAATGAGTAAATGAGTTCAGCAAGCAAAAGGACACAAGATCAACTTGTATCAATTATATTTATATAGACTAACAATCAATATGTGGAAAACAAAATAAAAAAGAAAGTACCATGTAAAATCTCTCAAAGAAAATGAAACATTTAGGTATAAACAAAATATGACATATTTCAAAGTATGTTAAAGATGACAAAACACTGGGTAAAGAAATGAAACAAAATTAATTGGAGAGACTTATCAAGTTCATATATTGGAAGACTCAAGATACTAAAGATATCTATTCCTAAATTAATCTATAGGTTTAATGCAAATCCTGTCATTTTTTCAGTAAATTTTTTAAGACAGTGACAGGTTTATTATGAAATTTATGTGTATGGCAAGGATTAAGAGTAACTACAATAATTTTGATAAAGAAGAGTAAAGCCACTCTTTACTCACTCTTCCCAATATTAAGGCTTAATATGAAGCTGCAATTACTTAGTAGAAAGTGGTATTAGTGGATGACAGACACATTGACCTATGAAAATCAGAAACAGACCCACACAACTATGCTTAGCTGATTTGTGACAAGGGTTCAAACTCAATTCAGGAACAAGGAATAGTTGTCAACAACAGTTTTGGAGCTATGAGTGTCCATAAGAAATAAAGGAAAATCAAAACAAGTCTTATATTTTATATAAAAATTAAGTAAAAGTTGGATCATGATCTTAAATATACAAACAAAAACTTAAAATCTTATAGAAAACAACAATAACAACAACAACAAACAACTGAGGAGAAAAACTTTAGGATCCAGAACTATACAAAGAATTCTTAGACTTGTTATGAAAAGCATGAACCACAAAAGAAAAAACAATTTAATTGGATCTCATCCAAATTAAATTTTTTTTCCTCTGCAAAAGTCCATACAGAGAGGTGAAAAAACAAGCTACAGAAAAAATATTTGAAAACCACATCTACAGCTAATATCATAATATATAAGGTTATCTCAATATTCAACAGTAACAAACAATCCAATTACAAAATTGGGAAAGGATGTTAACACATTACTGAAAAGAATATATGGATGACAAATATGTACATATAGTTATGTTCAAATCATTAGACATTAAGAAAATGCAAATAAAATCCATAGTGTGTTATCACTACACTATGTGTTATCACATCTACACAATGGCTAAAATTTTAAAAAAGAACAAAACAAAAGGCTACTGAGAATGTTTAGAAACTGTACCACTGACACATTGGTGGGAATGTAAAATAATAGTCACAAGTTAATATTTCACATAAAACTAAACACATAATTACTATATGACCCAGTAATTGCACTCTTAGACATTTATCACATAGAAATAAAAACATATGCTCACATAAAAAGATATACATGGATATTTAGCATATGTACAGCAGCTTTATTTATAATACTAAAAATCATAATACATCTCCAGTGCCCTTCAACAGGTGAATGGTTAAAGAAGCTGGTATATCCATAACATGGAATACTACTTAGTGATGAAAAGGAACAAAGTATTGATACACTTAAAAACGTGGATGTATCTCTAAGAAATTGTCCTATATGAAAAAGCCAATATCAAAAGTACACACACTGTATTTTTATATTTGTACAATTTTAAATGAAAAATAAATGTAAAAATGGAGAGCATATTAATGATTCACAGTGGTTAGGGATAGTGGTGGAGAAGTATGATGGGTGAAGTTATAAATGGGTAACATGAGGGATCCTTGTGCTTAAGGAACTGTTCAGTATCCTCACTGTGATCATGGACATACGAGTCTATATATGTAAGATAATTTTATAAAACCAAATGCACACCAACACAAAAAACTACAAGTGGGGAAAACTACATAAGATTGGTGGACTGTATCAATGTCAATACTCTGGCTTTGATATTACAGTATAAATTTGCAAAATAAAGTAAAGGATATGAGGGGGGAAATATATCTATTATTTCTTATAACTTCTTGTGAACCTACAGTTATTTAATACAAATTTTGTTAAAATATAGTGGTTAAATATAAAAATCAAAACAAAATATAATTTTTTATATACTACAATGAATCATTTAAAATAATTTTGAGGAAACATTACTGGTATTTAATGGTAGAAAATAAATGGTTAAATATCATGGAATAGATCTATCTAGGAGTGAATAAAATCATTACAGAGAAGTTATTCTGTGTCATTAATGATGTGCCTAAAATAAGATTTAATTCATGGATGTATGAAATCAATATTTATGGATATCAATTTTCTTCAAATGTATCAAAAAATTAGTACATTCACAATATAATTCTCTATAATATTTTTTATTGAAATCAATTCATAAAGTCACATTTTATATGAATTTATATGGAGGAATAAATAGCCAAGATGATTCTGAAAAAGAAAATCACTGAAAGAAGACTTGTTTTATCATATATAAGATATATATATTTTATATACATATATGTATATGTATCTTATATATATATAAGATATATATATCATATATATATGCTTTAAAGTTATTGTAATTTATTTTTTTGCATGAAAGATCATAAAATTAGTCATTGATTTTATTCTATCAGATGGAGACTTTAAAATGTGTGAACTAAAGAGCAGAATAACATGAATTTAATGAGAAGATCTGATATAAAAATATACAAATATGTCTAAAAAAAGACCCATATAAATATGGGAAATTGGTGTTTTATATAAAAAGAACACTTTCCTGGTGCCTTGGCATAAAAAATCCACCTGCCCAGCATGAGACATGGTTTCAATCCCTGGGTCAGGAAGATCCCCTGGAGAAGAAAATGGCTAACCACTTCAGTATTATGGGAAATCCCATGGACAGAGGAGCCTGGAGGGCTACTGTGCATGGGGTCACAAGAGTAGGACATGACTGAGCAACTAAACAAAAACAACAATAAGAAAAAAACTGGAAAGTTGCACAAGGAATTGTCTTGAGACAAGATAACAATTCAAACCCATAACATAAACCTTACTAGATAAATAAATTTTAGGTATATTAAGAATCTATGTAAAAATAAAAGCTATAGAGATATACATGTATGTACTAATGATTTTACAAAAACTCAGGTTCAGCAAAGTGAAATTAGACTGCCTGAGTTTGAATTCTGGTTCTAATATTTGCTGAAGCAAGTTACTTTACCACTACGTGCTTCTTTTTCCTTATTGGAAAAATGGAAACAACAGGAAAACATACTTTGTTGAGTTTTTCTTGAGGTTGTGATGAAATGAAGCATGAAAAGTTCTTAGAATAGTGCCTTGAATGCAATAAGTGCTATTAAAAATGATTGTCAATATAGTTGAGTGGTGGAAGCATTTTTAAAGAATATACAGAAAAATAAATAACAAAGGAATATATTCATGTCTTGTTAAAGTTTAAAATTCTTATATGACAAAAATAATATAAACTAATTTTTAAAAGAAATAAATGACTGAGTGAAAATAAATGACTGAAAGACTACATACTATATACATAACAAAAAAATGGTGTTGAGAATATCTAAGTAAATTGTACAATTCATTGATTTAAAAAATAAGTATCCTAATAGAAAAATTAGCAAAAGTTATAAACAAACAATTTTTCAGAATAGGGCATGCAAATAGCTATAAAACAATAAAGAGATGTTCATTTGCACTAGCAATCAAGATTCTTTAATGAAATAATAACACTACTATTCTAGCAGATTAACAACAACTGTTAAAAGTTTAGTAATATCAAGAGTTGGTGAGTGTGTAGAGAAGCATATGTGGATACACTGATGGTGATAGTGCAAGATGCTAGTTACCATGGAGGAGGGCAATTTTATGCTAGCTATTAAAATTTAAAATGTATAAACCATAACCCTGAAACTTGAATTATAGGTATGCTGAAGTTAGACCAAAGTATAAACTTATTATATAACTGGTTAATTGTAATGCCTAACAACAGGGAAATGGCAAAATAAAATGTGGAATGATCCTATGGAACACTATGCAGAGATCAAACTAAACAACAAACACAACCATATATATATATAATATTGTAATAATTACAATATATATTTATATGCTATTATATATTATATATATTTGTGGATGCTTAGTTTAATAATATATATATATATATATATATATATATATATATATATATATATAAAAAATGGACTGATCTGTATATTACCATGTAGAAAATCATTTTGCAAAATAATACATAAAGTATGAGTCCCAACATGACATAGTTACTCAATTTAACAAATAGAAAAAGGCAAAAGTGGTGGAACATCACTTCTAATACTATGATGCAAAAAGACTCTGGCTTTCATTTTGTTAACTCTTATTCTCTCACTGATTCTCTGTGAAAGAAGCCAAGTGCTATGGAATGTGCCTAGGAACTATGTCTTCATCCAGAGCCAGCTATGACCTGAGCACTGCCAATGTTCAATATGAGCAAGCTTCAAAGTGAATTCTCCATCGGTTAACGCTTGAGACCACAGGGAGGTTAACTTGTGAGAGGCCCTGGGCCAGAGGCACCTAATTAAGCTGTGCCCAGATTCAAGTTCCATGGTAAATGTTACATGGTTAATGTTTATTGATTTAAGCCACTAAGTTTGGGGGTACTTCATTAACTAGAAATATATAAATAAAATAATATTTATGAAATAAAATGATAACATAACTTCCATGGGTACAGTTAAATAAACTTAAATGAAACAATCATTTTTTAAAGATTAAAAATTAAGCCCATACATTTACCTCCGGAATGAACATGGGAACTAAGATTTAGAGGAGTGATCAAAGGAGACTTTACCATTTGGTCAAATTTTCATTCGTAGTGAGATGAATCTGTTCACAGGTTAATTCTGTAATAAAAAGTAATTGGTGGGGCCTTCCAGTTTCTAGTTTGAAACAGAAAGAGCATAGAATTCATCACTCTGATCCAAATAAGAACACTCTGAAAAATGAACACCTTTTCTTAGGCCAAAGCAAGAAAGGTTAATGGTCAAATTGCTGTCCTGAAAACTGGAGAAACAAAGTGTTTACAGAGAATGACAACTTAGGGTACAACACAAGGGCAGAACATTTCATGGGATCCAGAATGAAGGTAGGAAAACAACCTATACTTGAAGAATTTTGAGAAGCTTACTGCAGACAAATTTGAGAGTTATAACACCAGAGGGACCAATCTTAGGGAAGAGGTGGAATTTTGGCAATGCCAAAGAATGCTCAAACTACCACACAACTGCACTCATCTCACGTGCTAGTAAAGTAATGCTCAAAATTCTCCAAGCCAGGTTTCAGTAATACGTGAACCGTGAACTTCCAGATGTTCAAGCTGGTTTTAGAAAAGACAGAGGAACCAGAGATCAAATTGCCAACATCTGCTGGATCATGGAAAAAGCAAGAGAGTTCCAGGAAAACATCTATTTCTGCTTTATTGACTATGCCAAAGCCTTTGACTGTGTGGATCACAATAAACTGTGGAAAATTCTGAGAGAGATGGGAATACCAGACCACCTGACCTGTCTCTTCAGAAATCTGTATGCAGGACAGGAAGCAACAGTTAGAACTGGACATGGAACAACAGACTGGTTCCAAATAGGGAAAGGAGTACGTCAAGGCTGTATATTGTCACCCTGCTTATTTAACTTGTATGCAGAGTACATCATGAGAAACGCTGGGCTAGAGGAAGCACAAGCTGGAATCAAGATTGCTGGGAGAAATATCAATAGCCTCAGATATGCAGATGACACCACCCTTATGGCAGAAAGTGAAGAGGAACTAAAAAGCCTCTTGATGAAAGTGAAAGAGGAGAGTGAAAAAAGTTGGCTTAAAGCTTGAGAGGGTAACAGGCAGAAAAGCCAGGAGTCTCCAAATGGAGAAGAAATAGCCTGCAAGTGTCAGATATTTTTATCTCTCTTAAGCGGCAGGAAAAAACAAACTAGCGATATTTTTTCCTTCTCTATACAAATTTAAAAGTAGGTTTCTCTTAAAATTCTGTGTTGCCATAATGACACCTGGTTTCACTTAAAGTTAACCTTTGCCTTTTTCTTATGAAAATGTTTATCTTAAGCTATGCTAATGTACTATGCATTTACCCCAAACTCTGTCTTCAAGTCCATTCCGCCTTTTGGGCTCAGAACCTACTTGATAAACCAGTATGTTATACTCTGATATTGTTCCTCTAATCTATGTAAATAAAACTATTTGTATGGTGCTCTGCTCTTCTTCAAGATTCAAGTTAATACTTTTATGGCCCAAGATAAACCATTTGGTGCCAAGATTATCCCAAAATACATCTTATGGGTGAGGGGCCTGGTGCCATTCTAACTTTTGAGACATTCCTTTCTTTCATTAACAGACTGCTGGTGACTATATAACATCCAGCCAAAGACTAACAGGCGGGTACTCTTTCTGCCCCCTTCTGATGCCTATGTCAAAAGCTTTCTCTATCTCCTTTATACTTTAATAAAACTTTATTACACAAAAGCTCTGAGCGATCAAGCTTCATCTCTAGCCTCAGATTAAATTCTTCTCCTCTGGGGGCCAAAAATCCCAGCTTCGTTATTCAACAACAACCTTTCAAGCTCAACATTCAGAAAACGAAGATCATGGCATCCGGTCCCATCACTTCATGGGAAATAGATGGGGAAACAGTGGAAACAGTGTCAGACTTTATTTTGGGGGGCTCCAAAATCACTGCAGATGGTGATTGCAGCCATGAAATTAAAAGACGCTTACTCCTTGGAAGAAAAGTTATGACCAACCTAGATAGCATATTCGAAAGCAGAGACATTACTTTGCCAACAAAGGTCCATCTAGTCAAGGCTATGGTTTTTCCAGTGGTCATGTATGGATGTGAGAGTTGGACTGTGAAGAAGGCTGAGTGCCGAAGAATTGATGCGTTTGAAGTGTGGTGTTGGAGAAGACTCTTGAGAGTCCCTTGGACTGCAAGGAGATCCAACCAGTCCATTCTGAAGGAGATCAATTCTGGGATTTCTTTGGAAGGAATGATGCTAAAGCTGACACTCCAGCACTTTGGCCACCTCATGCGAAGAGTTGACCCATTGGAAAAGACTTTGATGCTGGGAGGGATTGGGGGCAGGAGAAGAAGGGGACGACAGAGTATGAGATGGCTACTTGGCATCACTGACTTGATGGACGTGAATCTGAGTGAACTCCGGGAGTTGGTGATGGACAGGGAGGCCTGGCATGCTGCATTTCATGGGGTCGCAAAGAGTCGGACACAACTGAGCGACTGAACTGAACTGAAACCTCCAGGAGCCCCACTAAGCTCTCACAGTGAAAATCAGAAGAAAAAAAATCTCTTCATTCTTCCAGTAGGAGGAAGCAAAAAGTAACCATTCTGGAATATGCCTAGAGCATTTGTTCTTCCTACCAAGGCCCACCCTCAAAGGAAATCATTTTGCTAGATCCACATCAATGAGCTTTATTGGAACCTAACCAACATAGAAAAAGGAAATTATCCAATTGTAGGCTTTTGAAACCTTCTTGTCTCACCTAATGGGGGCAAAAATCCTGAGAAGCACTTGCAAAAGTCACAACTCAGGAACACAGGCTTCCTAAAAGACCAAGACTTAAGAACTACAAAATGTCTTGTCTTCCCCAACACCTTACGAAGTCAGGAGGACTCCTATACAACATGGGAGACAAAAACAAGGAGCAAATTTCACCCTCTGATACTTACAGATAAAGAAAATTATAAACAGTAAACACAGCTTAACTCCCAGCCAGATAAATATCAAACAACAAAACATTCTGAACCCCTGGGGCTACTAGGAGCAAAGAAGGGGTAGACACCTTCCTGCAGCCCAAGATAACTCTGCAAAACTTGGAGAAAGAGCAGAACTGAGACTTCTCATTTGAGAGCAAAGGAGCAGAGAAGTATGACTCTAACATCGCTGGACTTTTAATGTGCTCACCAAGGTTCTGGTTTCAGACCCCAAGAGTACTGAAAGAATCAGCATAGTCCAGATACCTGTGGCAGCTAGGAACAGAGGAAAAAAGGGCAGGAGGCTCCCTGTAGTGAGCAAGGCTCTATGAGATTGGGAACAAGTACATAACTGAAGCTGCTAGTAAGTACATAACTGAAGCAATTAGTAAGACACGACTGAGCGACTTCACTTTCACTTTTCACTTTCATGCATTGGAGAAGAAAATGGCAACCCACTCCAGTGTTCTTGCCTGGAGAATCTCAGGGACAGCAGAGCCTAGTGGGCTGCCGTCTATGGGATCGCACAGAGCTGGACACGACTGAAGCAACTTAGCAGCAGCAGCAGCAGCAGACTATATCCTAAAAGATAAAACTTTAACATATTTTGGGGAAGGACACAATTTAACTCACTACAGTGTGCCTTCTATCGCCTCCTCAGAATTCTCATTTTTCCCATGTGCAAAATATATACATTCACTTCATCCCAACACAAATAATGCCTTAACTCATTTTAGCAGTAACTCTAAGGCCAAAATTTCATCTAAATATCAACTCAATAGGTCTTATTCCTTTTAAAAAATTTTTATTAAACTATAGTTCATTTACAATGTTGTATTAATTTCTGCTGTATAGCAAAGTATATAGGTTGAATAAACAATAAATTCCTTCCTACTGTATAATAATTTGCATCTACATATGTAATATATGTTTATGTATATGTATGTGTATATGTATGTATGTTTGCATCCTATATGTAATACTTTGCATCTATATATAATAGGTTGCAATAGATTGCATCTAATCCCAAACTCCCAATCTTTTCTTCCCCTACCTCCCTTCCCCTTGGCAACCACAAGTCTAACCTCTATGTCTGTGAGTCTGTTTCTGTTTCATAGATAGGTTCATTTGTGTCATATTTTAGATTACACATATTAGTGATATCATATAGTATCTGTCTTTCTTTTTCTGACTTATTTCACTTAGTATGATAATCTCTAGGTCCATCCATGTTGCTGCAAATGGCATTCTTTCATTGTCTTTTATGGCTGTCAACTCAATAGGTCTTAAATCTCATCTTCTAAATCATCTAATCAGGTATGGGTAATATTCTGGATATGGCTGAACTTCAGACAAAATTACTCTCCACATGTGACATGTAAAACTAGAAACTGTTTCTAAAATGCAGTGGTGGGGCAGGCTTAGGACAGACACACCCATTCCAAAAAGGAGAAATTGAAAGGAATAAAGGGGTCATGAGTCCTATACAAGTGTGCAAACCAAGCATATTTTGTGACCACATGGACTGTAGCCCACCAGGCTCTTCTGTCCATGGGATTCTCCAGGCAAGAATATTTGTACTGGGTTGCCATGCCCTCCTCCAGGGGCTCTTCCCAACACAGGGATCAAACCCATGTCTCTTCCATTTCTGGCATTGCAGGCAGGTTCTTTACCACAAGTGCCACCTGGGAAGCCCTTGGTCACAATCACACCCAAGTGAGATTCATAGCCTCAAGTATATTTTTATTAAATAAGCAAGAATGAAAATAACTAAACTGGATATTCAAATGGAAAAGTAAGAAAGAAAACAACAAAAATGTAGGGGAAATAGGAGGAAGGAAATGACAGAAAGAAAAGTAGAAATTACTGAATTAGATGAGATTTCCCTGGTGGTATAGTGGATAAGTCTGCACTCCCAATGCAGGGGAATCGAGTTTGACCCCTGGTCAGGGAACTAGATCCCACATGCTGCCACAACTGAATTCACAAGCTACAACTAAAAGATCCTCCATGCTGAAAGCAAAGATGGAAGATCTCACATGCTGCAGATAAATAAATATTTTTTAAAAGAAATTAATGAATTAGAAACCAAAATCAATTTTCTAAATCATTTACTTGAAAAGACCAGTACAAACAGATCTGGTTCCATGTATAAGTATGGCCTTGGGCCCAAAATAGCAGCGCTTTGGTTTAAAGCTCTGCTGTTGCTGTCTTGAAATTCTTAATAATTATACCTTTCAATGTGGGTATTATAAATGAAACTCCATGGGACAATGGAGCATATACATGAGCAAATGAGACTGGTGCAATATGCAGGCTACCTGTTTTTCATTAGCACATAATGTGTATTTAGCATTTGTGGGTGATCCATGAGCAAAGAATTTTAGTAGACTCATAATGTGTTGCACTTCAGCAAGATCCCAAGTGAGTACAAGGTAGATGTGTTATATCTGTTAACTGAGCAAGGAAGCTAACAGTTCCCAAAGACCATGCTTTCTGTTTGAACCAGAACTTACTCCAAATGCAGAAAAGAAAGACAATGACATTTTAAGAAATGGGAATAACTAAAGAATCCTACCATATCCTTTCTTATATTATTTCCATAATTAGCCAACTACTTACATTGAAAATAATTTTTTCAAAAAAGTAAAGGAAACCAAAATTTATTTTCTATTTTTTTCACTCAACAGTAAGCCACAGACAGAGAGTATCTACAGAAAAAGCAAATATCAATAAGCAAAATAAAAACAGTTCAGTTCTGTGTAGCATTTTCACAGTTATGGAAAGAATGAAATCCACATGCATGTATGAACTAAAACAAACTGTATAATTTCTGTGATTTCATATATGATTTAAATGTTTTTATGTTTGTATTTAAAAATGGCATTACATGAAACAACAATGAACAGTACAACTATACTAGTGGTCTAAGATTTTAAAACTTTACACTGAATGATATTAAACTACAAATTTAAAATAAATGACAAATGAAAAAGGCACTTGTTTCTATGAGCATAAGAGAGGATGCGGTGGAGTGCCAAGCTCTATATGTAACAATTAAATATAAATATACTGAACCTTGGAAATTCTGGGCTCAGCCATCCTGCTTTCAGAATTTGAGCAGCCAGTCTTAAATGAGGCAGATAATTAGATAATTTAACTGCAGAAACACAGGACTTTAGAGAAAAGACATTTGTGAGTTCTCCTAATGAAAGAGTTAGATTACTGCACTATCACTGTAATTTGAAGTTTGTTATTTGAAAGCCCTGTTTATACACAAGAGAAACCTATATGCAGGTCAGGAAGCAACAGTTAGAACTGGACATGGAACAACAGACTGGTTCCAAATAGGAAAAGGAGTACGTCAAGGCTGTATATTGTCACCCTGCTTATTTAACTTATACGCAGAGTACATCATGAGAAACGCTGGGCTGGGAGAAGCCCAAGCTGGAATCAAGATTGCCGGGAGAAATATCAATAACCTCAGATATGCAGATGACACCACCCTTATGGCAGAAAGTGAAGAGGAACTAAAGAGCTTCTTGATGAAAGTGAAAGAGGAGAGTGAAAAAGTTGCCTTAAAGCTCAACATTCAGAAAACTAAGATGATGGCATCCAGTCCCATAATTTCATGGGAAATAGATGAGGAAATAGTAGAAACAGTGTCAGACTTTATTTTTGAGGGCTCCAAAATCATTGCAGATGGTGATCGCAGCCATGAAATTAAAAGACATTTACTCCTTGGAAGGAAAGTTATGACCAACCTAGACAGCATATTGAAAAGCAGAGACATGACTTTGCCAACAAAGGTCCATCTAGTCAAGGCTATGGTTTTTCCAATAGTCATGTATGGATGTGAGAGGTGGACTGTGAAGAAAGCTGAGCACTGAAGAATTGATGGTTTTGAACTGTGGTGTTGGAGAAGACTCTTGAGAGTCCCTTGGACTGCAAGGAGATCCAACCAGTCCATTCTAAAGGAGATCAGCCCTGGGATTTCTTTGGAAGGAATGATGCTAAAGCTGAAACTCCAGTACTTTGGCCACCTCATGCTAAGAGTTGACTAATTGGAAAAGACTCTGATGCTGGGAGGGATTGGGGGCAGGAGGAGAAGGGGACGACAGAGGATGAGATGGCTGGATGGCATCACTGACTTGATGGACGTGAGTCTGAGTGAACTTCGGGAGTTGGTGATGGACATGGAGGCCTGGCGTGCTGCAGTCCATGGGGTCACAAATAGTCAGACACAACTGAGCAACTGAACTGAACTGAACTGATACACACAGAGTTTCTAAGAAGTTCTTTTATGTTTCTTTCCTAAATGTAATCCAACAGTGAAAGATAATGAAATATTCAGGAAACTCTCCAACATAAAATAGCCCCCTAAATAAACAACAGAAAACGAAGCAAGATAAAAAGAGAAATTTCAAGAAACAGATAAAACTTCAAAAATGTCAACAATTAATAACTTCAGAGAACATACTTTGTCTTTGAAATAAGAACAGAATACTACAAAAAGAGGAAGAAACAGGAAAAAACAAAATGAGTCCTTGGAATTTAAAAACAAGCTCACAGTTTTTAAAAGAATAAATATTAGAAGTTAAAAACAGGGGAAATTTCCTAGAAATTTAAATAATATTGACAGCAACAAGAAAAATAAGACAATGGCATGGAGGAGATTTTAATTGAAGGATTAATTCAAGAATTACTAAATCTTAAATTTAAAACTAAAGAAATAGAAAAGACAAAATTATCAAAGGAATAAAATGGAAAATTTCACAGAATTAATGGGTATGGATCTCCTAAAGAAAAGAAGCAATGAACTATCAACAAAATGACTGGGGGAAAGAATATATCAAAGCACATAGTTGTAAAATTTGAGAACACTAGAAATAAAAGAGATGATCCTAAAAGGACTGGGAAATAGAATAGCATCAAAGTTCTCAAGTATAACATTATTTGCTAGAATAAAATGATGCAATGTCTTTAAAATTCTGAAATATCATTCCTCTAAATAAATTTTCTGAACAGTAAAAGGAGGTTTTCAAGCTTAACATGACTTAAAAATTTACATTCTGTACATGTCATTTCACAGAAGGCTACTGGTAAATTTACTCCAACAAAATGTGTAAGTAAACTGGACAGTCATGAGATTTAGAAAACATGTAGTATAACATAGAAGATGAATAAAAGTACTCAAATCTACAGTGTATCCAGAAAGTACAGAATGGAAAAGAATGGAGGGATTAAAGAATCAAAAAGATCTCCAGG
The DNA here is from genome assembly GCF_023091745.1 of Budorcas taxicolor. Classification (NCBI taxonomy): domain Eukaryota; kingdom Metazoa; phylum Chordata; class Mammalia; order Artiodactyla; family Bovidae; genus Budorcas; species Budorcas taxicolor. The sequence continues at coordinate 37,017,718 of NC_068935.1, forward strand.
GAAAAAACAGAAATGCTAGACTAAACAATGTATTGGACTGTTTAAAAATTAATATTGATGAGCATTTTACTTCTGTATTGAAATAACTAATAAGAATTCACTTAGAAAATAAGATAATTATTAAATATATGACAATTCAGAAGTATAAAAAACAAACATAGATGGCTCAGAAGTTAATGATAATAACAGTCATAATAATGTAGACATCAAAATTTTATTAAAATTATAATTATACTTGAAAGATGGAAGGAAAAAAAAGTTGACTTGCATAATAGAGTTTAAATGTTCCTATGCCATAACTGGAAATAAATGCGTAATTTCTAAATCACTAAATAAATAATGACATGAGCATATTCCTTTGAAAACCAGAGGTAACACTAGAAGAAACACCTTAAGGTTTAAAGTTGTTCTATCTGAGGAACAAGGCTTAGGAATGGGACATTTCCATCAAGATACTGTGATTATCCAGTAAATGACCTTAATAAATATGACTTTCAAAACTTACTGCATATATATTATCCTAATAAATGATATTTAATAAAATTAGAAGAGAAGAATACAAATTCTGTACTCCATTCGAATAAAAAATTAAAAATGATATGCTGCTAAGTCACTTCAGTCGTGTCCAACTCTGTGCGACCCCATAGACGGCAGCCCACCAGGCTCCCCCGTCCGTGGGATTCTCCAGGCAAGAACACTGGAGTGGGTTGCCATTTCCTTCTCCAATGCATGAAAGTGAAAAGTGAAAGTGAATTTGCTCAGTCGTGTCTGACTCTTACCGACCCCATGGACTGCAGCCTACCAGGCTCCTCCGCCCATGGGATTTTCCAGGCAAGAGTACTGGAATGGGGTGCCATTGCCTTCTCCGAAAAATGATATAATGGACTATTTTATCAGGAAGTATTATATGACCAAGTTATACTAAGCAAAAAGTGTAAAAATATAGCAACAACCATGAAACAATTTTGAAGTTTCTGAAAGAAATAACCCCAAGAGTGACACTATATTTCAATGCTGTTGTCCAGGTTCTTTCAAATCTCAAGGTAAAAGACACTCATTTTATTCAAAATGTTTAAGAGTATAGAACAAAAAGAAATATTGGAATTATTTTTTATCAAGCTGTTACATCTGCTATATCTTGTCACAAAAAGAATAAAAACATTGATAAATTTCACTAATAAATATAACATGAAAATTCAAATATCTAACAAATCCAGTTATACGTTAATTTAAAAAATAATTTATTATGACTAACCTGAGCTTATCACAGGAGATGACAGGTCAGTTACAATTTGGAATTTTTAAACTATTCTGTATATTGTTTTAGTTTAATAAAAAAAAATATGGTTTTTGAGAGTTGCTATAGGCCATTTATTTGATAAACTTCAACACCAATTTCAGACCAAAAACACACTAGGTAAAGTGAAAACTTGAAGGAAATTTCTTTAACTTGTTGATAATATGTAAGTGATGTTAGCAGTTATTGATCATGCTTAATGATGAAATAGAAGAGCAGGTATGTGAAATTAAGACATGTATTTCCATTTCCTAGTATATATATCCATGAAATTATTGAATTTAGCTATAAAAGTCCTCTGTACAGTTGAGTTACAATGCACCTAAAAATCTTTCTAAATCACTAGTCTATGTAGACATATCAGCATATAACATTTGCCACAAGAGATAAATCCTGTTTCATCTATCAGAGCACTAAGAGCATTCTTATGAAATATGGTATCAAAAATATTGCCTGTATAACTCAACTATTATTTAACATGAAATGAATTAACATATACAAAATAACAATTAAACATAAAAGTATAAGAATTAATGAGAATAAATATACAAGTTCAATTTAAATATGAGAAGAGTTTACTGGGAGAAATGAAAACAAGTTGGATAAATTGACACACATTATTTTCTAGGAAAGAAAAGCCTGATATTTCAAAGATTACATATCACATAATATTCAAATTTCCTAAGGGACTATGTGGATTTTGAGAATCTTGATAAAACAATTCTAATTTCCATCTTTAGCAATGAGCAATATATTAAAATTGAAAAAAAAAAACAATAATGAAATGACACATATTGATCAACATTAACTAACAGTGAAATAATTAAGAGTACATACCCTTACAATAACAGAGCTTTTGAACAGAAGTAGTAATAGACAGCTTAAGAAAATAAGTGTATATTTGAATGATTAAACTGGCATTTTAATTCATTGGGAAAATGACAATATTTTAGGTTATGAGACCAAACAGTCCGTGTTGCAACCATTCAACTCTGTAATTGTAGAGCAAAAGTAGCCATAGTCAGTATATCAACAAACAAGTGGTACAGTGTTCCAACAAAACTTCATTTACAAAAAGAGTCAACAAGAAACAAGGAGACTGAAACTTCAGACTAGTGAATTCCAAGGACTGATCACTGCCAAGACAAACTGAAAAAAAATCTGGCAAAATTGTCAGAATGAACTTTGTTCAAACTCTAAAAAATAGTAAAATGTTTATAGCAACAATGTGAATGACAAATCAAGAAAAAGGCAACCAAGTATCTGTGAAAAGCTGAAAGCCTTCTCGCTATATTTTGAAACAAGACAAGAGTGCCCCTCTCACCACTTCTATTCAATGAAGTATTGGAAGTTGTAGCCATACCAATCAGACAAGAAAAAGAGGAGGTATTTAAATTTGAAGGGAAAAGGTAAAATTGTCACTATTTGCAGATGACATGATAGCCTATATAGAGAATCTTAAACTTTCCACAAATGAGTTCAGCAAGATAATTGGATACAAGATTAAAACATAGAAATTTGTTGCATTTCTTTATACTAATAAAGAAAAATCATAAAGAGATTTATATTTAAAAAATTATTCAAAATTGTGTTCAAAAAATGCCTAGGAATAGACCTAACCAAGCAGATGAAAGATCTATTATCAATTCACTTCAGTTCAGTCATTCAGTCATGTCTGACTCTTTGTGACCCCATGGGCTGCAGCATGCCAGGCCTCCCTATCCATAAACCAACTTCCAGAGTTTACTCAAACTCATGTCCAATGAGTCAGTGATGCCCTCCAACCATCTCATTCTCTGTCATCCCCTCCTCCTCCAGACTTCAATCTTTCTCAGCATCAGGGTCTTTTCAAATGAGTCAGCTTTTTGCATCAGGTGGCCAAAGTATTCAAGTTTCAGCATCAACATGAGGACTGATCACCTTAAGGATGGATTGGTTGGATCTCCTTGCAGTCCAAGGGACTTTCAAGAGTTTTCTCCAACACCATACTTCAAAACCATCAATTCTTTGGCACTCAGCTTTCTTTATTGTCCAAATCTCACATCCATACACGACTACTGGAAAACCCATAGCCTTGACTAGATGGACCTTTATTGGCAAAGTAACATCTTTGCTTTTTAATAAGCTGTCTAGGTTGGTCATAACTTTTCTCCCAAAGAGTAAGCATCTTTTAATTTCATGGATGCAGTCACCATCTGCAGTGATTTTGGAGCCCTCAAAAATAAGGATTGCCACTGTTTCCACTGTTTCTCCATCTATTTCGCATGAAGTTATCTGTAGCAGGTCAGGAAGCAACAGTTACAACTGGACATGGAACAACAGACTGGTTCCAAATAGGAAAAGGAGTACGTCAAGGCTGTATATTGTCACCCTGCTTATTTAACTTATATGCAGAGTACATCATGAGAAACGCTGGACTGGATGAATCACAAGCTGGAATCAAGATTGCAGGGAGAAATATCAATAACCTCAGATATGCAGATGACATCACCCTTATGGCAGAAAGTGAAGAAGAACTAAAGAGACTCTTGATGAAAGTGAAAGAGGAGAGTAAAAAAGTTGGCTTAAAGCTCAACATTCAGAAAACAAAGATCATGGTATCTGGTACCATTACTTCATGTCGAATAGATGGAGAAATAGTGGAAAGATCTATATACTGAAAACTATAAAACACTCATAAAGGAAATTGAAGATGATTTAAAGAAATGGAGAGATAACCTAGGCTCTTGGATTGTAGGAATTAATATTGTCAAAATGGCCATACTACTAAAAGCAATCTGTAAATTCAATGAAATTCCTATCAAAATACAAATACATTTTCCACAGAGATGGAACAGTCATAAAAAAATCACTGTGCAATATACCTGAAACAAATATAATATTATAAATCAAATTCAAATAAGGAAAGTAAAATAAAAAGCAACTGAAAAACAGTAGAATAATTTCATATTTTTAAAATTAATTAATTTATTTTAATTGGAGGCTAATTATAATATTGTAGTGGATTTTGCCATTAATTGACATGAATCAGCCATGGGTATACATGTGTTCCCCATCCTGAACCCCCCCTCTCATCTCCTTCCCCATCCCATTCCTCAGGGTTATCACAGTGCTCTGGCCCTGAGCACCCTGTCTTATGCATCAAACCTGGACTGATGTTCTATTTCACACATGCTAATATACATTTCAATGTTATTCTCTCAAACCAGCCCACCCTCGCCTGCTCCAACGAAGTCCAAAAGTTTGTTTTTACATCTGTGTGTCTTTTGCTGTCTCACATATAGGGTCATCATTACCATCTTTTTAAATTCCATATATATGCATTATTAACAAACCTAGTGGAGGTGATGGAATTCCAGTTGAGCTGTTTCAAATCCTGAAAGATGATGCTGTGAAAGTGCTGCACACAATATGCCAACAAATTTGGAAAACTCAGCAGTGGCCACAGGACTGGAAAATGTCAGTTTTCATTCCAATCCCAAAGAAAGACAATGCCAAAGAATGCTCAAACTACTGCACAATTGCACTCATCTCACATGCTAGTAAAGTAATGCTCAAAATTCTCCAAGCCAGGCTTCAGCAATACATGAACCATGAACTTCCTGATGTTCAAGCTGGTTTTAGAAAAGGCAGAGGAACCAGAGATCAAATTGCCAACATCCACTGGATCATGGGAAAAGCAAGAGAGTTCCAGAAAAACATCTATTTCTGCTTTCTTGACTATGCCAAAGCCTTTGACTGTGTAGATCACAATAAACTATGGAATATTCTGAAAGAGATGGGAATACCAGACCACCTGACCTGCCTCTTGAGAAATCTGTATGCAGGTCAGGAAGCAGCAGTTAGAACTGGACATGGAACAACAGACTGGTTCCAAATAGGAAAAGGAGTACATCAAGGCTGTATATTGTCACCCTGCTTATTTAACTTCTATGCAGAGTACATCATGAGAAACGCTGGCCTGGAAGAAACAAGCTGGAATTAAGATTGCCGGGAGAAACATCAATAACCTCAGATATGCAGATGATACCTACCTTACGGCAGGAAGTGAAGAGGAACTAAAAAGCCTCTTGATGAAAGTGAAAGAGAGTGAAAAAGTTGGCTTAAAGCTCAACATTCAGAAAACGGAGATCATGGCATCTGGTCCCATCACGTTATGGAAATAGATGGGGAAACAGTGGAAACAGTGTCAGACTTTATTTTTTGGGGCTCCAAAATCACTGCAGATGGTGACTGCAGCCATGCAATTAAAAGACACTCCTTGGAAGAGAAATTATCACCAACCTAGATAGTATATTCAAAAGCAGAGACATTACTTTGCTGACTAAGGTCTGTCTAGTCAAGGCTATGGATTTCCAGTAGTCATGTATGGATGTGAGAGTTGGACTGTGAAGAAGGCTGAGTGCCTAAGAATTGATGCTTTTGAACTGTGGTGTTGGAGAAGACTCTTGAGAGTCCCTTGGACTGCAAGGAGATCCAACCAGTCCATTCTGAAGGAGATCAACCCTGGGATTTCTTTGGAAGGAATGATGCTAAAGCTGAAACTCCAGTACTTTGGCCACCTCATGTGAAGAGTTGACTCATTGGAAAAGACTCTGATGCTGGGAGGGATTGGGGGCAGGAGGATAAGGGGACGACAGAGGATGAGATGGTTGGATGGCATCACTGACTTGATGGACGTGAGTCTGAGTGAACTCCGGGAGTTGGTGATGGACAGGGAGGCCTAGCGTGTGGCGATCATGGGATTGCAAAGAGTCAGACACGACTGAGTGACTGAACTGATCTGAACTGATACTGTATTGGTGTTTTTCTTTGTGAGTTACTTCACTCTGTATAATAGGCTCCAGTTTTATCCACCTTATTAGAACTGATTCAAAGGCATTCTTTTTAATAGCTGAGTAATATTCCATTGTGTATATATACCACTGCGAAGAACATTGGGGTACACATGTCTCTTTCAATTATGGTTTCCTCAGTGTTTATGCACAACAGTGGGATTGCTGGGTCGTATGGCAGTTCTATTTCCAGTTTTAAGGAATCTCCACACTGTTCTCCATAGTGGCTATACTAGTTTGCATTCCCACCAACAGTGTAAGAGGGTTCCCCTTTCTCCACACCCTCTCTAGCATTTATTGTTTGTATACTTTTTAATAGCAGTCATTCTGAATGGCCAGAGATGGCAACTCATTCTGGTTTTGATATAGATTTCTCTGATAATGAGTGATGTTGATCATCTTTTCATGTGTTTGTTAGCCATCTGAATGTCTTTTTTTGAGAAATGTCTGTTTAGTTCTTTGGCCCATTTTTTTATTGGGTCATTTATTTTTCTGGAATTGAGCTGCATGAGCTGCTTGTATATTTTTTGAGACTAACTGTCAGGTGCTTCATTTACTATTATTTTCTCCCATTCTGAAGTCTGTCTTTTCACCTCGCTTAGTTTCCTTCGTTGTGCAAAAGTTTTTAATTAGGTCCCATTTGTTTATCTTTGCTTTTATTTCCATTACTCTGGGAGGTGGGTCATAGAGGATCCTGCTGTGAATTATGTCAGAGAGTTTTTTGCCTATGTTTCTCTCTAGGAGTTTTATGTTTTCTGGTCCTACATTTAGATATTTAATCCATTTTGAGTTTATTTTGTGTATGGTGTTAGAAATTGTTCTAGTTTCATCCTTTTACAAGTGGTTGGCCAGTTTTCCCAGCATCACTTGTTAAAGAGATCATCTTTTCTCCATTGTATATTCTTGCCTCTTGTCAAAGACAAGATGTCCATAGGTGCATGGATCTATCTCTGGGCATTCTATTTTGTTCCACTGATCTATATTTCTGTCTTTGTGCCAGTACAATACTGTCTTGATGGCTATAGGTTTGTTGTATAGTCTGAAGTGACACAGGTTGATTCTTCCAGATCCATTCTTCTGTCTCAAGATTGCTTTGGCAATTCGAGGTTTTTTGTATTTCCATACAAATTGTGAAATAATTTGTTCTAGTTCTCTGAAAAACACCGTTGGTAGCTTGATAGGGATTGCATTGAATCTATAGATTGCTTTGGGTAGTATACTCATATTCACTATATTGATTCTTCCAATCCATGAACATGGTATATTTCTCCATCTATTAGTGTCCTCTTTGATTTCTTTCATGAGTGTTTTATAATTTTCTCTATATAGGTCTTTTGTTTCTGTAGGTAGATTTAATGCTAAGTATTTTATTCTTTTTGTTGCAATGGTGAATGGAATTGTTTCCTTAATTTCTCTTTCTGTCTTCTCATTGTTAGTGCATTGGAATGCAAGAGATTTCTGTGTTTTATACCCTGAAACTTTACTATATTCATTGATTAGCTCTGGTAATTTTCTGGTGGTGTCTTTAGGGTTTTCTATGTAGAAGATCATGTCATCTGCAAACAGTGAGAGGTTTACTTCTTTTCCAATATAGATTTCTTTTATTCCTTTTTCTTCTCTGATTGCTGTGGCTAAAACTTCCAAAACTATATTGAATAGTAGTGGTGGGAGTGGGCACCTTTGTCTTGTTCCTGACTTTAGGGGAAATGCTTTCAACTTTTTACCACTAAGGATAATGTTTGCTGTGGTTTTTGTCATATATGGTTTTTATTATGCTCAGGTATGTTCCTTCTATTCCTGCTTTCTGGAGGGTTTTGATCATAATTGAATGTTGAATTTTTTCAAAGGCTTTCTCTGCATCTAATGAGATAATCATATAGTTTTTATCTTTCAATTTGTTGATGTGGTGTATTACATTGATTGATTTGTGGATATTAAAGAATCCTGCATCCCTGGATAAAGCCCACTTGGTCATGATGTATGATCTTTTTTAACGTGTTGTTGGATTCTGCTTGATATAATTTTGTTCAGGATTTTTCATCTATGTTCATCAGTGATATTAGCCTGTAGTTTTCTTTTTTTGTGGCATCTTTGTCTGGTTTTGGTATTAGGGTTATGGTGGCCTCATAGAATGAGTTTGGAAGTTTACCTTCCTCTTCAGTCTTCTGGAAGAGTTTGAGTAGGATTGATGTTAGCTGTCCTGTAAATTTTTGGTAGATAGCTGTGAAGCCATCTGGTCTTGGGTTGTTGTTTGTTGGAAGATTTCTGATTGCAGTTTCAATTTCTGTGCTTGTGATGGGTCTGTTAAGATTTTCTATTTCTTCCTGGTTCAGTTTTGGAAGGTTATACTTTTTTAAGAAGTTGTCTATTTCTTCCATGTTTTCCATTTTATTGGCATATAGTTGCTGATAGTAGTCTTTTTGATCCTTTGGATTTCTGTGTTGTCTGTTGTGATTTCTCCATTTTCATTTCTAATTTTATTGATTTGATTCTTCTCCCTTTTTTTTCATGATGAGTCTCACTAATGGTTTATCTATTTTATTTATCTTCTCAAAGAGCCAGCTTTTAGTTTTGTTGATTTTTGCTATAGTCTCCTTTGTTTGTCTCTCACTTATTTCTGCCCTAACTTTTATGATTTCTTTCCTTCTACTAATCCTGGGGTTCTTCATTTCTTCTTTCCCTAGTTGCTTTAAGTGTAAAGTTAGGTTTATTTATTTGACTTTTCTCTTGTTTCTTGAGGTAAGCTTGTATTGCTATGAACCTTCCCCTTCTCACTGCTTTCATTGAATCCCATAGGTTTTGGGTTGTTGTGTTTTCATTGTCATTCATTTCTATGCATATTTTGATTTCTTTTTTTATTTCTTCTGTGATTTGTTGGTTATTCAGAAGCGTGTTGTTTAGTCTCCATACGTTTGTATTTTTAATAGTTTTTTTTTCCTGTATTTGACATCTAACCTTATCGCATTGTGATCAGAAAAGAGGCTTGAAATGTTTTCAATTTTTTTGAATTTACCAAAGCTAGATTTATGGCCCAGGATGTGATCTATCCTGGTTCTGTGTACACTTGAGAAATAGGTGAAATTTATTGTTTTAGGGTGAAATGTCCTATAGATATCAATTAGATCTAATTTGTCCATTTTAGCATTTAAATTTTGTGATTCCTTGCTAATTTTCTCTTTAGTTGATCTATCCATAGGTGTTAGTGGGGTATTAAAGTCTCCCACATTATGGTGTTACTGTTAATTTCCCCTTTCATACTTGTTAGCATTTACCTTACATATTGTGGTGTTCCTATGTTGGGTGCACATATATTCATTGTTATAGCTTCTTCTTGGATTGATCCTTTGATCATTATGTAGTCTCCTTTTTTGTCTCTTTTCATGGGCTTTATTACAAAGTCTATTTTATCTGATATGAGTATTGCTACTCCTGTTTTCTTTTGGTCTCCATTTGCATGAAATATCATTTTCAAGCCCTTCACTTTCAGTCTGTATGTGCCCCTTGTTTTGAGGTGGGCCTCTTGTAGACAGCATATAAAGGGGTCTTGTTTTTGTATCCATTCAGCCAGTCTTTGTCTTTTGGTTGGGGCATTTAACCCATTTACATTTAAGGTAATTATTGATAGATATCATCCTGTTGCCATTTACTTTGGTGTTTTGTGTTTGAGCTTATAGACCTTTTCTGTGTTTTCTGTCTAGAGAAGATCCTGTAGCATTTGTCGAAGAGCTGGTTTGCTGGTGCTGAATTCTCTCAGCTTTTGCTTGTCTGTAAAGCTTTTGATTTCTCCTTCATATTTGAGTGAGATCCTTGCTGGGTCCAGTAATCTGGGTTCTAGGTTTTTCTCTTTCATCACTTTAAGTATGTCCTGCCAGTCCCATCTGACCTGAAGAGTTTCTATTGAAAGATCCTTATGGGGATCCCCTTGTGTGTTATGTGTTGCTTTTCCCTTGATACTTTTAATATTTCCTCTTTGTGTTTGATCTTCATTAATTTGATTAATATGTATCTTGGGGTGTTTTGCTTTGAGTTTATCCTGTTTGGGACTCTCTGGGTTTCTTGGACTTGGGTGATTATTTCCTTCCCCATTTTAGGGAAGTTTTCAACTATTATCTCCTGAAGTGTTTTCTCATGGCCTTCTTTTTGTCTTCGTCTTCTGGGACTCCTATGATTTGAATGTTGGGGCATTTAACATTGTCCCAGAGGTCTCTGAGGTTGCCCTCATTTCTTTTACTTCTTTTTTTCTTTTTTCCTCTCTGCTTCATTTATTTCCACGATTCTATCTTCCAACTCACTTACATCTTCTGCCTCAGTTATTCTCCTGTTGGTTCCCTCCAGAGTGCTTTTGATCTGTTATTGCATTATTCTTTATTGATCAACTCTTTTTTATTTCTTCTAGGTCCTTGTTAAACATTTCTTGCAAATTCTCTATCCCTGACTCCAGTCTATTTATCTGTAATTCCATTTTGTTTTCAAGATTTTGGATCATCTTTACTTTCATTTTTCTGAATTCTTTTTCAGGTAGGCTCTCTATCCCCTCCTCTTTTCTTTGGTTTGGTGAGCATTTATCATGTTCCTTTACCTGCTGAATATTTTTCTGCCTTTTCATTTTGTTTAGATTGTTGTGTTTGAGGTGACCTTTCTGTGTGCTAGAAGTTTGTGGTTCCTCTTTATTGTGGAGGTTCCTCCCTGTGTGTGGGGGGGGTGGGGGGACGAGTAGCTTGTCAAGTTTTCCTGGTTAGGGAAGCTTGCATCAGTGTTCTGGTGGGTGGAGCTGGATCTCTTCTCTCTGGAGTGCAATGAAGTGTTCAGTAGTGAGTTTTGAGATGTCTATGGGTTTGGTGTGACTTTTGGCCACCTGTGTATTAATGCTCAGGTTTATTTTCCTGTGCTGCTAGAGAACTTACATGGTATGTATTGCTCTGAAACTTGTTGGCTCTTGGGTGGAGCTTGGTTTCAGAGTAGGTATGGAGCCTTTTGGATGAGCACTTGTTAATTAATGTTCCCTGGAGTCAGGAGTTTTCTGGTGTTCTCAAGTTTTGGATTTAAGCCTCCTGCCTCTGGCTTTCAGTCTTATTCTTACAGTAGCCTTAAGACTTCCCCATCCATATAGTACTGATGATAAAACATCTAGGTCAGTTTTGAAAAGATTCTCCACATAAGGGACATCCAGAGAGGTTCACTGAGTTACTTGGAAAAGAGAAGCGGGAGGAGGGAGACAGAGGTGACCAGGAGGAGAAGAGAGGGAATCAAAAGGGGAGAGAGCAATCTACACAGCAATCAGTTCCCTAAGTGTTCTCCACAGCCCAGAACACCCAAAGAGATTCACAAAATTAAGTACAGAAGAGAAGGTGGAGGGAGGAGATAGAGGTGACCTGGGGGTGAAAAAGGAGAGTCAAAATGGGAGAGAGCAATCAAGCCAGTAATCACATCCCTAAGTAAAAATGGGTACTGAAAATTAGATTGTTAAAGGTACAAAATTGATAATACCAAAAAGCAAAGATTAAAAATCTAGAGTAGAGGTTAGACTCTCAAAGATACAATATTAAAAATACAAAACAAAATCACAAAATTATTTTAAAAATATATATGAAATTTGCTTTAAAAATAGGGTCTTTTTTGGCAAGGTGATAGTAGGTTATAAAATGAAAATTAAAGGAGTAATAAAGAACTTAAAATAAATGGAAAAAATTAAAAAATGATAACAGTAAAATATATCTAGGAATTTCTCTAGAGTTGTTGAGGGCTGTGTGGGGTCAGTTCAGTTTCAGATAGTTCTTGTTCCAGCTTATACTTCTTTTCATTGTCTATAGGCCCCTTCCAATGCTTAGTCAATGCTAACTACAGAGTTTTAATCTGTTGCACCTGTCACTTCCAAATCTGTTCCCTCTTTGTTTATTTTGGCTTCTTCTGTTTGCAAGCCTCTTCAGTGTCTAATTTTCACCCTGACACAACGGCGCAAAGGTGGTTACTTATTTAGGCTGACTTGTTCAATTGTGCTGCTGGGAGGGAGAAACACTGCAAAAAAATATCACTGGCATGTGTGGGGAGTGCTTGCAGTGTATGGACCACACCGGGTTTGCCCTAGCTCATGGCACGTGTGCTTTCCCAGTCTACACTGCTCAGGCTCCAGGTTGCTCTGCAGGGGAACTGTCCAAAGCAGACCCTGGGTTTCGTGCATTTCCTAGGTCTAAGCTGCTCAGGTTCCGGTTATCCAGTACTCCACAAAGGCACAGAGTCAGTTGGGCATGCGTTTTGTGCCCTTCCCAGCTCCGAGCAGCTCAGCCGACCAGGTGCTTGATAAACACACGGTCCTAGGTAGTCTGTGCATCTTAATCACCTCCCTGGTCCCAGCTGCTCAGTTTCCTGGGTGTGCAGTAAGAGCACCATTTCGGGAATGCCCTGTGTCTCCTCTGGGGAGCTAATCTCTGGCTGTGACCCTCCTGGCAGATGTCAACCGTCTGGGATCCCAGGAAGATTTGGTTAGCAACTGGGAGACTGTTCACAATTTGGTGGAGGATGCCATCTCTGGGGCCGAGATTGCCCCTTGCCTTCTGGCTCTAGCTGTCGCCTCCAGCCTGGGGATGGGCCTCTGGTGGTGGGATGGGCTGGTCCGTAGCTGGTTAGCTTTCCTCTGGTATTTGCTCAATCCTTTGTTCTGTGAGCAGGCTTGGCTGTGCCTTAGGGTAGATCTTCTCCTGGGAAAGTTATCTCTCCCTCTCTCTGGCTATCCTACATTTTGGGTTGCTATCTCACAGTTAGCTCCCTCAGATTGTCCTCAGGGCATTCAGACCCCATCCTTACCCTAAGCATGTAACCCACGCCTCCCTGTTCAGCCCAGCTCGCTGGTGGTGGACATGAGCATCTGGGCTATTTCTCTGTTGGGAGTTGCAGTTAGGCCTGTATTCTGTGGGGTTTTTTCCCTCCCAGTTATGTTGCACTCTGAGATTCCAAAACTCCCCACAGACCCCCCAGTAAAAGGATTTCCAGCTGTTTGGAAACTTCTCCTCCTTCATGACTCCCTCCCCAGGATGGGTCTCCATCCCTAACTCTTTTGTCTCTCTTTTTGTCTATTTTGTCCTACCTCCTTTTGAAGAGAACGGGCTGTCTTTCTGGGTGCCTGGTGTTCTCTGCTAGCATTCAGAGGTTGTTTTGTGGAAGTCGCTCAGCAATCAAATGATCTTTTGATGAATTTGTGGGGAAGAAAGTGGTTTCCCTGTCCTATTCCTCTACCATCTTAGGACCACCCCCTGAGTTTCATATTGTTTTTACTTATCCCTTATTCCTCCCAATTATTATCCCTTATCTGTTATGCCTTATCTCTAGTCCTTTATTCTAATCAATTATCCTTATCCCTTATCTTTTCTCCTTATGCCTATCCCTTACCCCTCCCAATATTGCAACTGTCTTAAGGTAATAGCTCATGTTCCCAGTGTGAATTCTTAGTTCTGTGATAGAGATCTTGTTCTAAAAATTGAGTTTTTTTTTTGACTTGTGGGCTATGTATGGGCTTCAGTTAAACACAAAAGAAGGATGTAGTAAAAGAATTTTTAAAATAGGTATAAAAAACAGAAAATAAGACTAGCAAAACAGTAGAGTCTTTTCTATTGCAGTAGTTACTAATGCAATTATCCCATCAAAAGGTAGACATTGGAAGAAAGAAAAAAAATGTGATCTATCTCTATGCTGTTGATAAGAGACTCATTTTAGATGCAAAAAAGCAAATAGTTTGAAAGCAAAAGGCTAGAACAAGATATCACCTAATGGAAACAAAAAGAGGGCTGAGGTACCTAAACTATACTATTATAATAGACAAAGAATGCTATTATAGATTGATAAAAGGGTCAATCCTTCAGAGAGATATAACAATTATAACTTATACACACCTAACATAGAGCCTCATATAAAAATAGAAAGATAAAAGCAAACTAAAGACAAAGACAAAGTTATCAGAAGAAAGGAATTAATAGACTAGAGAGGATAAAACTGAAATACAGAATACATATAACCTATAAAAATATAGAATAACTGTTTCACATCTAAACTAGTACATTATTGTAAATCAACTATACCTCAATGAAAAAGAAATAGAGAATACAAAACACAGGGGAAAAAAAGCTGGCTCTTTGAGTAGACCAGCCACATTGAAAAATTTTTAGGTAGACTGACAAAGCAAATAAAACATTTAAACAATTAAAATAATGAATGAAAGTTTGTCCACTACTACCAACCTTTCAGAAATAAGAATGATTTTGAGAGAATGTTATGAAAAATTGCATGCTAACATGTCTAGATGAAAGAAACAAATTGTTAGAAAAACACAAACTACCAAAGCTAAATTAAGAAGAAATAGAAATACACCTATAAGTAGTTAAAGAGACTGAACCATAAAAGTCTCTAAACAAAGAAAAGCCTAGCCACATATATCCTCAACTGAAGAATTCTAACAAAAATTTAAAAAATACCAATCCTCCTCAAAATCTTGAAAAATAAAATAAAATAAAGAGAAGCATTTCCTAAATCATTCTATATGAGGCCAGGATAACCCAGACACCACGGCTGGACAAAGACATCACAAGAAAACACCTCTATCCCTTAGAAATCCTCACCAAAATACCACCAAACCAAATCCAGAAACATAGTTAAATGATTATTATGATCAAGTGGAATTTATCTCAGAAATGCAGAGGTGTCTAAATGGGTGAAATCAATTAATGGAACATAATAACATTAAGAGAATAAGGGAAAAAACATGTCTCAATTGATACATAAAAAAATACACTCATGACAAAAATGCTCAACAAACTAGGAATAGAACAAAGGGCATCTATGGAAAAAATCCAAAGTTTACATAACAATAAAAGATAAAAGGCAGAAAATTTTCCCACTAAGTACAGGAAAAAGACAAGGATGCACACTTCTGTCATTTCTATTTAATACTGTACAGGAAGTCCTAGACAGAAAAAAAAAAAGGCAAGAAAAGGAAATAAGTCATCCAAAGTGGAATGGAATAAGCCTATCAACATTTGTTGGTGACCTGATCTTATATACAAGGAACAGACACACACACACATAAACTACTAGGGCTAATAAATGAATGCAGCACAAGTTGCAGGGTTCAAGATTAATATACAAAATCAGTAGTAGAAATATACACTAGTAATAAACAATCTGAAAAGGAAAGTCTGAAAAACAATTTCATGTTCAATGGCATAAAAAGTACTGCATTATAGAGAGAGATTGCTTAATAAGTCTGTAGTTTCCTTCTGGGTTTATGAAAAAGTTCTGAGACTAGGGACAGATGGTAGTTGCACATTATTGTGACCATATTTAATGCCACTGAATTGCATATTTTAAGATGGTTGAAACTGCAAACTTTATGCTAAACTTCATATTAAAGTTAGTGTATTTTACCACAATAAAAATATATTAGTGCATGTCAACTGTAAATATCAGCTATACTGTCCACAGCATGAGGACTTTTTCTAAGGTAATAAAAGGGAAAAGACCAGGTTTTGATATTGTAGGTATTTTCCTGCTTTTGAAGCATAATAACATATACATGAACTATCTTAAGAAAATAATAAAACTTCTTTGAAAAACATGAACTATGGAGACTATTAATATAGTCACATACAGGGAGGTTTATTACTTTTAAAATTTCAGTTTCTTTCACAAAGATGGAACATAATGAATGTCACAGAGCTAAAAAGTATGGATTTAGGATCAAACTGACAATAAATAAATGTAATTCATCTTTTCAAACCCTAAAAAATGGTAATGAAGGCCTGAGCAAATATCAGGTATTAAAATATAAATGTGTATTAGTTGCTCAGTTGTGTCTAAATCTTTGCGACTCCACGGATTTTAGCTCGCCGAGATCCTCTGTCCATAGAATTCTCCAGGCAAGAATACTGGAATGGGTTGTCATTCCCTTCTCCAGGGGATCTTCCCAACTCAGGGATTAAACCCAGGTCTCCCACATTGCAGGCAGATTCTTTACCATCTGAGCCACCAGGGAAGCCCCAAAATATAAATATCTTATGATAAAAGCTATAAAACTTTAAAAAAAGTTCAATTTCAAACAATATAAAAAACTTTAAAAACACAGTATTTAAAAGAAAATAAAATTCTGAATAAGATATTGAAAGAATTTATATATTAAAGGGAAATATAGTTTCCAATGTATAAAAGGAGAGAGGACTAGGAAGAGTAAAGTTGATTTTTTAAATCTTCTATTGAGTGAAATCCAAGGCATTAAATGCTATGAAAATTTTAAAGTTGAAAAAAATCAAAATTTTGCAACCTCCAATAAAAAATGACATTTGGGCAATAATTGTCATTAGGAAAAGGAGCAGACTGTCATCACTTAAATTCACAAATAAATGCTAGTACACCAGTACAAATGAGACACTTAGATAATATGTGCCACTTTATGTGCTAAACATATAAGGCATTGAACTAAATTTCAAATATGGACCATTCTATGGGGTACTCTAGTTTCATCAACAAATAAATAGCTAACAATGAGAAGAGGATCTGATTTGGTCCTTTGAAGGAGATCTAAAGGGACATAAGACAGCAAAAACAGTTTTCGGTGAATAGACCCTGCACAGATCCTGATGAAAGCAAGTTAACTGTAAAACAAAATGGTAAACAATTAAGAAAATTTGAAAATAAACATGACTTTAGATAGTATTAAGGAATTCTTAACTATGTTGTCATTTTGGCTATGTAAAAGAAAAAAAAAAGCCCTTTCTTGTTTTGTTTGAAAATATATACTGAAGTACTTGGGTTGGTGGGGGGAGATAAATTATAACTGGGAGATTTGCATAAAAATACTTTAGCAAAAAATGGCACATGAAAGTCGCTCACTCATGTCCAACTCTTTGTGACCCCATGGACTATATAGTCCATGGAATTCTCCAGGCCAGAATACTGGAGTGGGTAGCCTTTCCCTTCTCCAGGGGATCTTCCCAACCCAGGGATTGAACCCAGGTCTCTCGCAGTGCAGGCAGATTCTTTACCAGCTGAGCCATAAAATAAGTACAATGAAATGTTAGTTCTTAAAAGTATGTGATGTTACCTGGGATTTGTTGGACACCATGTTTGTGTATACATGAAAATTTTTCTGATAAATTTACCTAAAAGTAAATATATAAAAGGAAGAAATGAAAGCAAAAATTACAAACTCTTTATTTTTAAAATACCAGACAAGTTTGAAATTAAAAAGCAATGTTCCTAAGAAGGAAAAATACAATTAGAGATCAGATAATACACTGCTAAAAAGAAAAGTCATGAACTAGAGAGTAATTGAAAGAAATGAACCAAAAGGCAACTTAGAGAGGAAGGGGCAGGGGAATGTAAGAGAGATATGGAAAACTGAGACAATCCAAGTGGCAACATAAAAAAAGAAAAGGGAGAAAATGAGGGAAAGGAAATAATAAAAGTCATATCTTTTGAGAATCACTGAAAATTAGTGAAACTCTGAGATATGTAATCAACATAATTCTAACTGCAATTTAGGTAAAATCTAAACCTATCCCCCACACATCATAGAACTTCAGAACATAAAACACAAAGAAAATATTTTAAAATTAAAAAAAAAAATGAAAGATGCCTGTCCACTAACAAATAAAAATAAAACTGAGAGTAGTCTTTTCCATAACAAAAATATATCTACTAGGCAAAGATACAGGGATTTCAAATGATTGAAGGTAATTGGAAAATAAAATAACAGTATGTGTGTGCTCAGTTGCTTAATCGTGTCTGACTCTTTTGTAAACCCATGGACTATAGCCCATCAGGCTCCTCTGTCCATCAGATTTCCCAGGAAAGAATACTGAAGTGGGTTGCCATTTCCTCCTCCAGGGGATCTTTCCAACCCAGGGAATCAAACTCATATCTTCAGGGCATCCTGCATTGGCAGACAAATTCTTTACCACTGCACCACCTGGGAAGCTCCAGAATATCAGGATAGTACTTAGCAAAAGAAAAGTAGATATAGAGATGCTAATATAATAGATTTCTGGGGAAAAGGCAATATAAAGGTAAAGATGATAAATGTATAATAAAAGAGAAGGAATTCAAGATGTGTTGTAAACATTATAAACTTATACTTTACTAATAACACATGTGTAACTTACAATGTGAAGATTAAATTTTAAAAAGAAATTGGAAAATACACAGTCATTGCAGAAGATTCTAACACTCTTCTCTGAGGTTTGATAGATTTAAAAAATAAAGGATAAAGTCTAAAATTGACATGCCATATTTAGTAAAGACTCTGCCAGTTGACCCTCAGACAGACTGTGACACCCAGTCCACGCACACTATACCTGATTATATATATGAAAATCTAAAAACTCAACCACCTATTGGAATTAACTGAATTCAATAAATTTGTAGGATATAAAATCAACACACAGAAATCAAGTACATTTCTCTACACTAATAATGAAATAACTGAAAAAGAAAACAGAGAAAACTAACCCATTCACAGCATCAAATAAACAAAATAAAGTACTTAATAAATTTAAATAAGGAAGGGAAAGATTCATATACTGAAAATTAGAAAAAATTGAAAAAGCAACAAACAAATGTAAAAACACTCTGTGCTCATGGGCCAAAGAATTAACATTGCTAAAATGTCCTATTACCCAAAGCCATATACAGATTCAATGCAAACTGTATAAAAATTCCAATGACGATTTTCACAGAAATATAAAAAAGAATACTAAAATCTGTATGGAATCACGAAAGACCCAGAATAACCAAAGCAATCCTGTGAAAGAACAAAGGTGAAATCACATACTGATTTCAAACTATACTACAAAGCTATAGCAATCAAAAAGCAGTGTACTTACATAAAAATAGACACAAAGATCAATGAAACAGACTTTAGAGCACATAAATAAACCAACACATATACAGTCTAAAACTATATTTTACAAACTCGAGATGCAGATTTGATCCCTTGGTCAGGAAGATCCCCTGGAAAAGGAAATGGCAACCCACTCCAGCATCCTTGCCTGGGAAATCCCAAGGACAGAGGAGCCTGTCAGGCTACAGTCCACAGGGTTACAAAGAGTCAGAATCAGCTTAGTGACTAAAACAATTTAACAAGGTAGCCAAGAATAATCAATGGAAACATTACACTAACTTCAATAAATGATATAAGGAAAATTGTATAACTAAATGTAGAAAAATGAAATTAGACCCCTATCTTACAGAACTCACAAAAATAAACATAAAATAGATTAAAGACTTAAACACAAGACTTGAAACTATAAAACTCTTGGGGGAAAAGCTCCTTGATACTGGCCCTGACAACAATTCTTTGAATATTACACAAAAGTTCAGTCAATAAAAACATAAACCAGCAAGTGACAATACATCAAAATAAAAGGCTTCTGTGTATCAAAAGAAGCAAACCATCAACAAAATGAAAAGGCAATCAGAATGGAAGGAAATACTTGCAAACCATATGTCTGGTAGGTTAATATCCAAAATATATAAAGAACTCTTACAACTCAATAACAAAAAATCCTCACAAATAATCCAATGAAAAAGTACATAGAGGAACTGAGTAGACATTTTTCCAAAGAAAACGTAGAAACAGTCAACAGGTACATAAAAACATGCTAAACAATGTGAAACATCAGGGAAACACAAAGTAACACTACAATTAAATATTTCATCCTATCTGTTTGAATGAAAATTATCTAAAGGAAAAAAGATAAAAAGTGTTGAAGAACTGTACAAAAAAGATCTTCACGACACAGATAATCATGATGATGTGATCACTAATCTAGAACCAGACATCTTGGAATGTGAAGTCAAGTGGGCCTTAGAAAGCATCACTATGAACAAAACTAGTGGAGGTGATGGAATTCCAGTTGAGCTGTTTCAAATCCTGAAGGATGATGCTGTGAAAGTGCTGCACTCAATATGCCAACAAATTTGAAAAACTCAGCAGTGGCCACAGGACTGGAAAAGGTGAGTTTTCATTCCAATTCCAAAGAAAGGCAATGCCAAAGAATGCTCAAACTATGGCACAATTGCACTCATCTCACATGCTAGTAAAGTAATGCTCAAAATTCTCCAAGCCAGGCTTCAGCAATACATGAACCGTGAACTTCCTGATGTTCAAGCTGGTTTTAGAAAAGGCAGAGGAACCAGAGATCAAATTGCCAACGTCCGATGGATCATGGAAAAAGCAAGAGAGTTCCAGAAAAAACATCTATTTCTGCTTTATTGACTATGCCAAACCTTTGACTGTGTGGATCACAATATACTGTGGAAAATTCTGAGAGAGATGGGAATACCAGACCACCTAACCTGCCTCTTGAGTAATCTGTATACAGGCCAGGAAGCAACAGTTAGAACTGGACATGGAACAACAGACTGGTTCCAAATAGGAAAAGGAGTGTGTCAAGGCTGTATATTGTCACCTTGCTTATTTAACTTCTATGCAGAGTACATCATGAGAAACGCTGGACTGGAAGAAACACAAGCTGGAATCAAGATTGCTGGGAGAAATATCAATAACCTCAGATATGCAGATGACACCACCCTCATGGCAGAAAGTAAAGAAGAACTAAAAAGCCTCTTGATGAAAGTGAAAGAGGAGAGCAAAAAAGTTGGCTTAAAGCTCAACATACAGAAAACGAAGATCATGGCATCTGGTCCCATCACTTCATGGAAATAGATGGGGAAACAGTGGAAACAGTGTCAGACTTTATTTTTGGGGGCTCCAAAATCACTGCAGATGGTGACTGCAGCCATGAAATTAAAAGACGCTTACTCCTTGGAAGAAAAGTTATGACCAACCTAGATAGTATATTCAAAGCAGAGACATTACTTTGCCGACTAAGGTTCGTCTAGTCAAGGCTATGGTTTTTCCTGTGGTCATGTATGGATGTGAGAGTTGGACTGTGAAGGCTGAGCACCGAAGAATTGATGCTTTTGAACTGTGGTGTTGGAGAAGATTCTTGAGAGTCCCTTGGACTGCAAGGAGATCCCACCAGTCCATTCTGAAGGAGATCAACCCTGGGATTTCTTTGGAAGGAATGATGCTGAAGCTGAAGCTCCAGTACTTTGGCCACCTCATGCGAAGAGTTGACTCATTGGAAAAGACTCTGATGCTGGGAGGGATTGGGGGCAGGAGGAGAAGGGGACGACAGAGGATGAGATGGCTGGATGGCATCATGGACTCGATGGACGTGAGTCTGAGTGAACTCCGGGAGATGGTGATGGACAGGGAGGCCTGGCGTGCTGTGATTCATGGGTCTCAAAGAGTCGGACACGACTGAGTGACTGAACTGAACTGTTGGAAACAATGTAAAGAAAAGGGAACCCTTATGCACTGCTGGTGGAAATGTAAATTGGTGCAGCCACTCTGGAAAGTAGTATGGGGATTCTTCAAAAAATTAAGAACTAACCTCTGATCCAGCAATCCCACTTCTTAGTATTTATCCAAATGAAATAACACGATATCAAAACTATATCTCCCATATCTACTGTAACATTATTCACACCAAGCATGATATGGAAACAACTTAAGTGTCCATCAGTGAATGAATGGATAAAGAAGATGTAGCATGTATATGTAATGGAATAGTCAGCCTTGAGAAAGAAGGAAACTCTGACATTTGTGTCAAATGTAGGGCCCTTTAGGGCACGATGATAAGTGAGATAAGTCAGAAGAAGAAAGACAGATACTGTATGATATAACTTATATGTGAAATTAGCCAAGCTTATAAAGTAGAAAAGAGAATAAATGGAGTTGTAGGGTAGAGAGATGCTATCAAAGGGTAGAAACTTACAGTTAGAAAATGAATAAGTTCTATAAGCATATTGCACAGCAGTTTTATTATAATTTAAATTACTATATTATATACTCAACAGTTGCTGAGAAAATAGATCTTAAAACTTCTAAACACAATAAAGAAAACTAACTATGTGGCATGATGGAGACGTTAACTAATACTACAGTGGTAAGTATACTGAACTTTGTAAGTGTAAAACACTAATTCAAAGAGATACATGCACCCCAGTTCCGAACAGTATTACTTACAATAATCAAGATGTGAGAACAATCTAAATGTCCATAGACATATATAAAGAAGATGTGGCTTATATACACAGTGGAATACTACTCAGCCATAGAAATCAATGAAATAATGCCATTTGCTGCAACATGGATGGACCTAGAGATTATTATACTAAGTATTGTAAACCAACTATACTTCAATAAAAAATAAAATAACTGAAATTTAATAAGAGCCTGGATATAAGACAGACCTCCCAAAGTCAAATGCATTTCTGTATACTACAGACAAATAGTTAGCAAAGCAGAGTTTAAGATATAATATATATTAGTCACAATACTGTGAAGTACTTTAAGTCGCTCAGTTGTGTCCGACTCTTTGTGACCCCATGGACTGGAGCCCACCAGGCCCCTCCCTCCATGGGATTCTTCAGGCAAGAGTACTGGAGTGTGTTGCCATTTCCTTCTCCAGGGGATCTTCCCGACCCAGGAATCGAACCCAGGTCTCCTGCATTCCAGGAAGACGCTTTAACTTCTGAGCCACCAGGGAAGCCCTTAAATCTAACAAAACATATGTAAAATGTGTGAATAAGAAATCATAAAGTTTTACTGAATGACATTAAAGAAGACCCAATTAAAATGAGACAGAAAACTTATCATAATAAAGATATCAATGATCCCAAATTAGTTTAAATATTAACTTAAATTTCAATTATAATATCAAGTGGGTTGTTGATGAGCTTGATAGGCTGATTAGAAAAACTTCTGTGGCAAAGTATAGTTCAAAGCATAATCAACTTCTTATTCTGGAGCTAAATATTGTACAGAAATGTGTTTTGCTGTATCACAGGAAACATTGGGAAGATATAACAATAAAGCAGAGTGGACCTGGCATAAGTATAGACAAACTAATCAGTAGA
Organism: Budorcas taxicolor; assembly: GCF_023091745.1. NCBI lineage: Eukaryota > Metazoa > Chordata > Mammalia > Artiodactyla > Bovidae > Budorcas > Budorcas taxicolor. The sequence goes on from NC_068935.1 coordinate 37,040,818, forward strand.
ATATAAAAGAGAGCTCAGAAGTGAAGATTATACATATTTTGATGTATTAAGAATATGACATAGCAGATCAGGAGGGAAAAAATGCAGTCTGAATAAGGGAGGTACGAAAAAATAGTTATCCTTAAATAAGAAATCAATTTGAGTTAAACATAAATTTCAGAATAAAAATTATAAAATATTAGTAAAAAATACAGATGAAAATATTTCTGTAATCAGGACAGTGATGGATTTTGTTGTTGTTGTTGTTGTTGTTCAGTTGCTAAGTCGTGTCCAACTCTTTGTGACTCCATGAACTGCAAGATTTCAGGCTTCCCTGTCCCCTTCACTATCTCCTGGAGTTTGCTCAAATATATGCTCATTGAGTTGGTATATTATACAAATTATAAAAAGTGCTAAATCTCAGAAAAATGATTGATAAAATTTACTATACTAAGAATTTTGAGTCAGCAAACAACAACTCAAAGAAGGAAAAAAGATAAGCCTGAAACTGGGAGAAAATATTTACAATATTTATGAATTATATAGCCAAATGGGACCATCAGGAAAATATATGATTACTACAAACAACAAAAGACAACCAAAGATTATTTTTCAAACACTAAATATATAAAGAGGAATCCCATAGAGGAAGAAATGTATATATCAATAAATATATGAAAAGATGAATAATCGTATTAACAGTGATGAAAATACAAACCAGAGTCACAATAAGAAGCCATTTTATATGCATTCAATTTACAAAACTATGGTTTCTTATAACATCCAGTATGGGTCAACAGGATTTCTTATATGTTGCTAGTAGAAATGTAAAGCTGCAATCCCTTTAGAAAAGAATTTGAGATGAAAAAGGTAATTTCAAGTAGATTACACACAACATGCTATATTTTCCTTAATATTCAAAACAACTAAACTAAACATTTTATTGAGACACAGAAATATGCAAAATAATTTTAACAAACAGGAGACTAATGACCACAATACTCAAGATAGTCCTTGCTTTGGGTAGGGTGGTAGAAAATGAGAAAAGCGGAGGAACACAAGGAGAGAAGTACTATCAATTTTCCATTTTTCTACTTGCTGTTTAGTCACTGCAGCATGTCTGACCTCCATGGACTGTAGCCCACCAGGCTCCTCTGTCCATGGGATTTCCCAGGCAAGAATACTGGAGTGGGTTGCTGTTTCCTTCTCCAGGGGATCTTCTCACCCAGGAATCAAATGGCATCTCTTGCATTGGCAGGTATAGTCTTTACCACCAAGCCACCTGGGAAGCCCAATATCAGGTATCAGTTCAGTTCAGTTCAGTTCAGTTGTTCAGTTGTGTCCGACTCTTTGCAACCCCATGAACCGCAGCATGCCAGGCCTCCCTGTCCATCACCAACTCCCGGAGTTCACTCAGACTCACGTCCATCGAGTCAGTGACGCCATCCAGCCATCTCATCCTCTGTCATCCCCTTCTCCTCCTGCCCCCAATCCCTCCCAGCATCAGAGTCTTTTCCAATGAGTCAATTTTTTGCATGAGGTGGCCAAAGTACTGGAGTTTCAGCTTTAGCATCATTCCATATAATTTTCCCCAAATTTCCCTTTTCAACAGTGAGATACATTTTGTTTCAAAGTAACAATGTATATTAGCTATGCTTATGGTACAAGTTAACATCCATTTGTTTCACAGACAGGACGCCTCTGTGACTATCTTCCCTCCTTCAGCTGTCAGCACTCTATAAATATATAAATTTCATTTTTTTTTTACCATAAGCAATCTTAAAAGACCAGGTATGTCCTATTAGATAAGAATTCTAGATAAGACTGACAGGTGAGAAAAGATATGAGATATTAAAGAGAGGTAGCTATAATCTATAAGACCTGATAATCAATGAGTTTAGCGAGTAAAACACAAAATGATTTAAAGGCAAAAACTCTGAGATTTCTGAGGTATGTCATGCTGGATGGTGAAGCCATTTGATAAAGCAAGAAATAGATTTAACAGTGAGGGCATGTTTTGGTATGTTTATAGGACATCTGGGAAAAGTTGTCAACTAGACATATATAATCCTGACTTTAGGAAAAATGTTTGGTTTGCAGATATGTATTTTGGATCTAGGCACAGAGGTATTTCTTCCATTTATATGACTGAATTAGACTAGCCTCTGCTTTTCTCCTTTTACACACACATTCTATGGAGAGAAAAGAACACATAGTAATATCACTATGGAGAGAGCAAGCAAAAAAGAAAATCTCATAAAAGTGACTGAGGAATGAAACTATTAAAGAAACTATGGATAGAGTAATGTCATAGAAACCAAAGAAGGGAAATTTTCAAGGATTCAGTGAGAAGTGACATAAAATGTTGCAAAGAGGTTACACAAGACAATGACTTGAGTAACTATCTGCCTGTGACTGTCCATTGGATTGGTGACCTTTTCCAGCTTCATTGAAGAGGAAGAACAGAAACCAGGATGTGGCATGTTGAAGAATATAAGTTGGTAGTAAGTGAAAAGGAGGAGCATCTCAGAAAAAGAAGAGCAAAATAGAGCAACAGTTAGGGAGGGGTGTTGGTTGTTTTTTAAGTTAGGAGAGACTACAGTATATATTATAGACTCTTAGAAACTCAATAGAGAGCAGAAGGTTGAAAACTCAGAAGAGAGAATGACACACTGGACAAAGTCCACAGAGGGAGGGAATAAGATAATAAGATAAAGAAGCCAGAGAACCCAGATAGAGGAATTACCAGCCATTAAAAAAAATAAAAAAGGATTGACTTTTTGCTTCATGCTGTTTAAAAGTATATTACACCAAAGGCATTCAAACTTTTTCTATAAAGGGCCAGATAGTAAATACTAATTTAGGCGCTGGAGACATACAGTCTCCATTGTAACTCCTAAGTTCTGCCACTATAGAACAAAAGCATTCATAGACAATACATTCCTACATGGGTGTACTTTTCTGTTTACAAAAACAAACAACTGGCCATAGCTTGCTGGCCCCTATATTGTACTACCAAATCTCTCCAAGAAATTAGAAGCAAATGCCTTTAGGGCCACAGATTTGTAATACAGGGAAACAGAGCTCAGAGATCCTGATCTCATCAATTGCATACACATTTTAAATCATAAAGTCACGTGTATATTATGTTAAAACAACTGGTTAATTCAGGTAACTTAGTCAATAAGTTAAATCATGCAGTTTAAAAGAGACATAAAGTTTTATTTCTCACATGGGAGACTTTCTTCCTGCTGACACAATAAACTGGTTTCCTTTAGACTGAGGAATCAAGAAGTTAAAATTCACCCAACAAATTAAGCACTCTTTCTCATCATAAATAATAAGTTTAGTTTTAAATCTTAATGGAAAAGTGCAGAAATTTGGCTGAAAAACCCTTACTCCTAATTAAATCAGCATGTTTGCTAATTCTGAACAGTATATCAACTCTCACCTTGATTACAAAGCTTTAGTCATTTCCAAAAAAGTCACAGGAAGTCAAAAGGCTGTGTCAAAAATATCTGTGCCTGGTATCAGCCCACAATAGACTTTACAAACATATCTGTTGCTTTAATATGGAGTGGTCCTCCTATGGTTATAAGAGACCAATTTTCTTATCATTTCACAAGTGTGACAAGGTTCACTTGAATACTGCTTACAGACATCTTAAAGTGTTCAGCTTTGCTTGTGAAAGCTATGAGACTGCTCAGCCACAAAGAGATCATACTTTTAAATCTGTTGAAGTTAAGTACCTAACTTGGATTTAGTCCAAAGGGAAAAAATAATGTATCATTACAAAGTATTCTTTCAAACAGTCAAAAATCCAAAAAGAATTTTACTTTCCATCTCCGAAATCAACTTATGAATGATTTCATTAAAACTAGGTTTCTAGGAAAACAAGTTTCTCTCCACTTAGGGAAGATTTCTGAATTCCGCGTTCTGCAGACTCACTTAATTCCATATCAACATTTACTCTGCATTTCTTCGCCAAGTCTGGTATACTGTGGACCACACTACTTGTGCCCTCCGAATTAAATCATCTACAAGTTCTTTTCTACATCTGACACTGTGATTATGTGATTCTATCTCCAGTATTTTAAAAACTGGTAAGAAAAGTGATACTCAGAGACACTAAATTAGTGCCTTAAAAGTGAAAGTGAAATCGCTCAGTTTTGCGACCCCATGGACTGTAGCCTACCAGGCTTCTCCTATCATGGGATTTTTCAGGCAAGAATACTGGAGTGGGTTGCCATTTCCTTCTCCAGGGGATCTTCCCAACCCAGGGATTGAACCTGGGTCTCCCGCATTGTAGGCAGATGCTTTACCATCTGAGCCACCAGGGAGCTATGATCTAAATTGAGGAGTCCTTGAAGCTTTGATTTGTAAAGCAGTGCTATGAGCTTCGGAGAAGGCAATGGCACCCCACTCCAGTATTCTTGCCTGGCAAATCCCATGGACGGAGGAGCCTGGTAGGCTATAGTCCATGGGGTTGCTAGGAGTTGGACACGACTGAGCGACTTCACTTTCACTTTTTACTTTTATGCACTGGAGAAGGAAATGGCAACCCACTCCAGTGTTCTTGCCTGGAGAATCCCACGGACGGCAGAGCCTGGTGGGCTGCCATCTATGGGGTCGCACAGAGTCAGACACGACTGAAGCAACATAGCAGCAGCAGCTATGAGCTTAGAGACTGTTATTTTTGCCAGCATATTTGCTCACTATATTTTTGTAGTCCTTCACCTATCTGGCACAACATGTAAACGACATAGGTAGAAAAAAATCACTACCTGTTATAAAAAAAAAGAGACTCACAAAATTTTACTTAGACTTAAAAGTTATATTATCTCTTAACATCATCATAACAATTCCCTGAAAGAAGCAACATAAAATAACAGACTCTACTAGAAACAGATTTTATAAATCTTCTATAATCCTGTCTCCTCATAATACAATTGAGGAATTGAAACCTAGGGAAGGGACATGACACAAGTGCTATTTTCACTTTATCATACTTCCTCTTCTACATGTAGAAAATATAGGAAACACAGGAAATGACCTTTCTTTGTTGTTGGATTTTAAACTGTTATCAATGTAGGGCCTAGTTTTCTTCACAGAGATCAAAAAGCGATAGTTTAATTAAGAAAACGAGTAAATGATAAATGCACACACAAAAAAGAATTTATGGTCAAACTGTTATTGGACTAGATCAATGTTTTTCATTTCTGGATAGCAACCAAATAGTAGGTTTTAAAATCCAGTGTGTGGGTCATAAGCAGATTTTTAATGGAATAGGATATAACAGAAAACAGCAGAGAGACTCACATTGAACGTTTCATGAAATTTTTATTTGTTACATATACATGTATATATGTGTGCACAGTTATAAATTGTATTGCTTAGCATACAACAGATTTTAAAAAAAAAAAAACTATTTGAAAATCCCCAGACTACCTGACATCAAGGAGACACACAGATTCTCCAGCTCAACACAGTGAAAAGAGGAGGAAATGTACAAGAGTCATGAAAGAAACTTTCATGCTACAGTTGTCACTGGAATGGAAGTTTTTGATCTAGCGTCTATTGAAGGAGAGTTCCGTCTGGTCTTGCTCTTTGGCAGAGCATTCAAATAATGCTCAGCTGTCTCGCACTTCTCAAAGCCCAACTCAGGCCCTTGCAAGAATACAGAATGACGTCACCACTGCTCTAATAGGCAGCTCAGTTCTACTTGACAAGTTTCAAGGAAAGAGCTGACAAAAGCAAGATGCCTTCCCAGCTGCTCAGAAGCAGCAGCACCCAAGGAACTGAAGTGAATGTTGTGCTGGGCACTGTGGCATAGCCTTCTGGTGATGGCAAAGAACAGGAGAGGTGGGCCATTCAATCAAAGTGGAATGGACAACCCCAGGAGCACGGAGAAACCCTGGAGGGAAAAAAGTAGAAATGCCATCCAGTGGTTTCAGCCCTGCTACAGTGATTTATGGAAACGTTTTCAGTTGTTTCTCATGGAATATACACGTGATTTTCACCCTGATGCCCTCAATTTTAACTGTAAAATTTCTATACAAGACTAGACAGATGGAGAAAAATAAGAGAAAATAATGTACACAGATTGGGAAGATACTTAAGACTTTCAGGAATTCTTGCTGCTGCTGCTACTGCTGCTAAGTCGCTTCAGTCATGTCTGACTCTGTGCAACCCTATAGACGGCAGCCCACCAGGCTCCGCCGTCCCTGGGATTCTCCAGGCAAGAACACTGGAGTGGGTTGCCGTTTCCTTCTCCAATGCAAGAAAGTGAAAAGTGAAAGTGAAGTCGCTCAGTCGTGTCTGACTATTCCTGACTCCATGGACTACAGCCTACCTGGCTCCTCTGTTCATGGGATTTTCCAGGCAAGAGTACTGGAGTGGGGTGCCATTGCCTCCTCCTTAGCTGATGTAAAACTGATAGAGAAACTTTGGTAAATTTTGCGGTTGAACACTCACAAATTTCTCTACAAAACACACAGAAATCTCTTGCCTGAGATACTTTCAAGAAACTGCAGCTGACATTTAGATTATTGAATTTAAATAGCCAATCTTAAATTCAGAAAACTAAGATCACGGCATCTGGTCCCATCACTTCATGGGAAATAGATGGGGAAACAGTGGAAACAGTGTCAGACTTTATTTTGGGGGGCTCCAAAATCACTGCAGATGGTGACTGCAGCCATGAAATTAAAAGACTCTTACTCCTTGGAAGGAAAATTATGACCAACCTAGACAGCATATTAAAAAGCAGAGACATTACTTTGCCGACTAAGGTACGTCTAGTCAAGGCTATGGTTTTTCCAGTGGTCATGTATGGATGTGAGAGTTGGACTGTGAAGAAAGCTGAGTGCTGAAGAATTGATGCTTTTGAAGTGTGGTGTTGGAGAAGACTCGAGAGTCCCTTGGACTGCAAGGAGATCCAACCAGTCCATTCTGAAGGAGATCAGTCCTGGGTGTTCATTGGAAAGACTGATGCTAAAGATGAAACTCCAGTTCTTTGGCCACCTCATGCGAAGAGTTGACTCATTGCAAAAGACTCTGATGCTGGGAGGGATTGGGGGCAGGAGGAGAAGGGGACGACAGAGGATGAGATGGCTGGATGGTATCACTGACTCGATGGACGTGAGTCTGAATGAACTCTTGAGTTGGTGATGGACAGGGAGGCCTGGCGTGCTGCAATTCTTTGGGTCTCAAAGAGTCAGACACGACTGACCAACTGAACTGAACTGAACTGAACATTAATTTTTCTTCTCTAGGAAAAAAAAAATCTCTTTTATATCACCTAAAAACCCATGGTGGGTGGGAAGTGTGGGTATTGTGTCTATTAAAATCTCCTCTCCCAATCCCAGCATGCAGTAAATGGAAAGGCAGTTCCTTCCATACAAAAAGTGAGGGTGGGTATTAGGGTCAAAATGTAAAGTCAGAGATGCAAATATAGGAAGAAGAAGAGGTCATAGTAAGCCAGAGTCTTGGCTGGGACATAACCTGAGTTCATCCTACTGAACTATCACTTAGTACTGTTAGGCAGGGGAGGAGGGCAGAAGTTAGCAATGATGGAGCAACCTAAGGCAGCCTCAGTCAGAGAATTGTCAAACGGCCCCTCCTCCTCTGCTTCCTACTATTCTAAGTCAGCCTCTCTGGATCCCATATTCATGGGCCTTAGTTCTTTCTTTCTGGTTTCACTAATGAGCACCAGGAAACAGACTGTTCCAGAGTCACGAGATATCAATTACACATAAAATTTTTCAGATAGGGAATATCTCGGCTATTGATTTATGTGTCTTCTCACTCACTTTGGAAAGTACAGGTTTTCAGGGGTATCAGACATTTTCCATTTTTATCAAGTCAAATTTGATTATTCTCCAATCCTGCAATACTTGGGAGGATATGTATTAATTTTGTAAACTAATTTCAGCTGAGAAAAAAAAATCTGGACATACTCCAAAATATGTATTCCAAAATTTTCATTTAAAAATGTCCTATCATACCTTAACATTTCTTTTCATTGCTTCATTTTAATTCCATCTTGAATATATACCACTCTTCAAAAGTAAAAATCATAAAATGTATCTCTCCTACTGAAATCATGTTAAGCAAAGTTCTCTTACTGTAGTTCTCTCACACTTCATGGCAGAGATTCTTCTCCTTCCCTCCCAACTCATTCAAGGTGAAATGGCACTCAGTCTGATAGAGATCTATGCCAAATAGCATAAGTACCCTGGACCTAACAGAAATGTTTCTCAATGTCCCATAGATTTTTATTAGTTATAACAAGGAGCTAAATATGTTTTTTTTTAAATGGGGGTTAAACTTGTGATGATTTTGGACAGTAGTAAAACCAGGGAGTGGTAGCAGATAAGTGGTAAAAGTACTTCAGAATCTTCATCATTGCATTCTCAAGCAATCACAAATAAGTACACAGAGTAGGTAAAAACTGTACACATTCTGTGTAAAGGTAGCTATGAGACAAGCCCTTTAGTCTACCTTCCAACCACATGAGTGTCCCTTAAGTCCCTCCAAATAGTCTGGAAAACCAAGGCAGAAACTTCCTATGATCTTGGTACATTTCTGAGTTGGAGAAGGACATCAGAATAGATGGAAGGGAGGCTGAGAACCTTACTTTCCTTCAATCCATGGTCCACTGCTAAAGGGCTTTAGCAAAAACATGTGATTAAGGCAAGTGTTGCAGCCAGACAATCCAAGATAAGAAGAGATTAAGTAAATATTTGCATGTATATTGTACATTTCTTTCCCACAGTAGTTTTCTCTATTCCTGAAAGATGTCTGCAGGAAAAAAGAATTCTGCAGGGAGAGCAATAATAGAGTCTGGTACAAAAGTGATTAATCTACTTCCTTAGGTATTTTTAAATTCTAGTTGGTAAAGGAATTCAGTCATTTTATGCATGCAACCAAAATAAATTCTCATAATAAGACTATTGCAAAGGTAGAAATATATTAATTTACATATGGAATGTGACATTGCTTAATTAAATAAAAAGCTTTTCATTCCTGAAAAGATCAAGGGAGTACTACTTTTTTGAGATCTGAATGCAGTATACAGTCTGAAGGCTGAATGGCAGGACAGAAATGTTATTATACTTCGCATATATACAATGAATAGTAGCAAAGGGCATTCTATGAGCAAAGTACTGTGCTACGTATCACAGAAGCTTTTGCTATCAAGTAACAATTTGGCATCAGTCACAAAGTCAGCTTCAGACAGGGATGAAGTTTAGGATATAAAAGAAATGTTTCTTTGCTAAAAGAAATATGCCCCAAAGTAAATTGTGTATTTTCCCCATATGTATGTAAAGAAGTGACATTCACTTCAGGCTAGTCATATCAAAGGTAATTTAGTTATTACAACATCATAGTTACTGCTCAAAAATACATTTGTAATGTGTCCTTGATATTTTTAGACATTTTAGCGTTTCTTTATACATTCATCTAAATACATGTGTGTAACACAATTATAATGAAACCTTACTCTTTAAAAATGAATTTCATTGTTGAGAAAAAATACAGAGTCATAGAAAACTATAATTTGGTAAAAGAAATGGATGATAAATCTGAATAACATCAGTTTTGGTCTAAAACGTTTCAAAGAAGATATCCTATGACACAGAATCCAATCACAAAACTAAAAATTCTTCCAAACTGTTACACAAGAAGATTGGCAGGATGCTTGACTTTACTAAATACATTTAAAAATTGATGTAACATTGGTTTATAACATGTTTCTAATATACATTACACTTCAATGTCTATCTACACTGTATCAGGAAAACCACCAAAAATTTAGTTTCCATCCATCACCATGCATTTGACCCTGTTTATCCATTTCACTCTCATCACTCCCACCCTCTGCCACATCCCTTCTGGAAACCACTAATCGTTTCTGTGTATCTACATTGCTTTCTATTTGGTGTCATTTGTTCATTTATTTTGTGGGGTTTTTGGTTTCTTTCTTATAATCCACACATGAATGGAATCAACAGATTTTGGTGAAAAATTGCCATTGATACAACACTAAAACAAATTTAAAGTTCTTCATGTTGACTTTTGATTTATAGTCACATGTGGTTCAGCCATGAAAAGTGCTTTGAGTAATGTAAGACTTGGCCACTTAAGATACTTGCATTATTTGCATGGCATTCTAAAAACATGTTACAGAATCTATTTTATCCCTAAATTAATGTTGTCTAGCATCACTTAAAATTAGTAGAACTCATATTAAATGTTGAATATCTATTATTTCTATGCATTTCTTTCATATGTGTCCTTTTCTCCACAGAAAACTTCATAATGTTTCACAAAAACTTCTTTTATGGTGAGATTCACTTGCTTCTTTATGTGACTATAACTCTTTGGCCTCTTTCTCACAATTAATTAACTTTAGGAATAAGCTAAAACTTGATGGCTCATTATGACTATTTTCTCTGATTTCTTTAAACCTCTGTGTGTGTGTATGTGTGCACGTGCACGCATGCACACATGAGTGTTTAGTTGCTCAGTTGTGTCAGACTTTTTGCAATCCCATGGACTGTAGCCCCCCAGGTTCCTCTGTTCATGGGATTCTCCAGGCAGGAATATTGGAGTAGGTTGTCATTTCCTTCTCCACGAGATCTTCCCAACCCAGGAATTGAACTTGGGTGTCCTGCATTGCAGGTAGATTCTTCACTGTCTGAGGCACCAGAGAAACCCTCTTCAAACCTGGTTATATTTAGATCCCCTTATTCAGATATTTGGGCTTCCCTGGTGGCTCAGAGGTTAAAGCGTCTGCCTCCAATGCAGGAGACACAGGTTCAATCCCTGAGTCGGGAAGATCCCCTGGAGAAGGAAATGGTAACCCACTCCAGTATTCTTGCCTGGAGAATCCCATGGATGGAGAAGCCTGGTGGGCTACAGTCCACGGGGTCGCAAAGAGTTGGACAAGACTGAGTGATATTTAAAATATACAAACAATTAATATAGTAATTCTATTTTGATAATGTATCTTAAGGAATTCATCTCAAATGGAGACCACGTTCTATCCTCAAAGATGTCAAATGCAGTGTTAAAAGTCATCTTCGTTTGTTCTAAATTTCAGAAACTCAACTAAAACTAGCTTTAAAAACAAGTAGTCTATTAGTTCATTGATCCAAAGAGGGATCAACCAAGCTGTGGAAAGGACAGGGGAACAACTTTGCCTCAGGAGCAACTGAACCAAGAATTCAAATACTGTCCCTCAACTCTATTTTCTCTGAATATCTGTTTCACTGTCTTTCTCTACAGATCAGCTCTTGCATGTGATCCTATTTGCAAATGCCCAGTTTCCAAAGCTTTTAACTTACACTTTTAGCTATTAAGAGGGAGAGTGTTCTCTGGCGTTGTAAATTCAACACCTCTAAGGAAGAAAGTGATTTCCCAAGCTTGAGGTTAGGTACTAGCACCATGACCTTTCAACTCTGGCCCAGAGGGTAACGCCATGCAGAATATGACAGAACCTTTGGTAACAAGGTTGCTAGAGTAGGCATAGTTTCCAGAAGAACATGAGGTATACTCCACAGGACTATAATGGCTAACTGGCAACAGTGCAAGCACTGTAAACAATTATAATGCCTTAAGATCCTTAATTTGTTAAATAAATTAGGATACACACACACACACACACACATATATGTGTATATATATACACACACATACACACATATATATATAATGGAATCCCTGACACTACTAAAAATAATGATTTAAAATAGCAATGTGAATGCATTCAATTTTGAGAACTTTATTTTTTATTTATTTTAATTGAAGGTTAATTACTTTACAATATTGTATTGGTTTTGTCATACATTAACATGAATCCACCACAGGTATACACGTGTTCCCCATCCTGAACCCCCCTCCCTCCTATAGCAGGATGCAGAAGTGCATATAGAAGATTATCTTAATTATATTAAAAAAATGAGGAAAACCTGTAAGAACATGGAAAATACTAACACAAATTTAACTACTGGTGTTCTTTCTTGTTCCTTTATGCATATTTCCAGCTCCCAACTTTCCAAAACTTCCTAGATTTATTACTTTTACTAAAAAGAAACAAAAATTCCACTAAATAAAGCCCTCTTACACTTGACATTATCCCTCCCCATAAGCATCTTTAAAAATAGTAAATTCTCATTTTGAGGTTTAACTGCACTCACAATTTGATAACAACTGTTACTCAAAATAATGGTCATTCATTTTTTAAACTTGTCATGGAGCAATATGCATTTCTAGTCATCACAGCTGACAGCACAGCATGGGATGAATGACTTAAAACACTGGTGTAGTGTGATGGAATCTGTCACAATAAGTACATGCAGTAAAGAAAATGTATTCTTTCTTTCTACACAAGTCCCAAATTAAATTCCATAGCAGTATATTATTTGTGCTTTGTGTTTTAGCATTTACTTTTACATTTTCTGTAAAGAATGATATATTTTGATACATATATTTCTAAGCTGCTTATATTTAACTTTCTTAATAAAGAGATTTACTTCTAATGAAAACCATACTCATGAAATGACAATGCCACAATAGAGGAAAAGGAATACATGAATGAGAGAGTGGCTTTCACTTTAAATATGGTTCATAATAGAATTCCATCATCTTCAACATATTTGAAAATGGTTTTAGTTAGGAAAATATACATTAAAGTTTTTTAAATGCACAAAATTTTATAAAATGAAGTCTACCAGTTTATAGGAAGTAAGATCAAGCATCACAGTGTTATTGCCCTTTAAAGTCAGAAGTTGAAATAGTCCTACTATTTTATTACCTAGATTTCATCTATGGAAACAAGAACATGAGAGAAGAGATACCTTGCAAACATATGTTCAGGGCCAAACGTGCTATGACTAAATTCTTATTTAATCTTCACAACAATTTTATGAAATACATACTGTATAATAATTTTATAGATAAGAAAACAAAACCTCAGAAAAGTTGAATAATTTCCCAAATTCAAAAAGCTAGAAAATGGAAGATCCTAGATTCAAACTTAGAAATATCTAATACACATAAGATTTCCACTATATTATTTGCTCAGAGGCAGAAATCAAATAAGGTATGAACACTACTACTTAGAAATTAAGAGGAATAATACAATATCATATTTATAACTTTGATTTAGAGCTTCTAAGGACTTACGAGTCTATAACCTCACATGTATTCCATTTGCCTAGGTGGTATACACAGAGTCCTCACCCTACCTGAAAAATAATTAGTCCATATGCCATGTCTGACTTCTCTTCTTGGCTCATCCAAAGCAGCTCCCTACTCAGTAACATCACCATGCTTTAACCATGTTTCCAAGTTGGAAATGTGTGTTATCTTTGTTCATTATAAGCCCTTCACCCATATAAATTCCTAGAAATTTACTGTTTCCAACATCAAAATATAATCTCAGGTGGGTTGAATCCATGGATATGAAAGGCTGACTATGGGACTTGAGCATCTGAGGATTTTGGTATCTCTGGAAGGTACCAAATCAATCTCTCACCCATGCAAAGAAACAACTGCATTTACTATTGCCTTTAAATAATATGGGTTTTTCAACTTTGTAGGTCCACTTATATGTGGATTTTCTTCGATAAATGTACAGTTGGCTTTTCACAACTATAGATAGAAAATTCCATCCCCAACTGGTTGAATCTGCAGACACAAAACCTACACATACAAAGGGCCAATTATACTACATATTTTATTAAGGGACTTGAGTATCTGCAGATTATAGTATATGTGGGAGGTACCTGGGACCAATCCCCAATGGATACTGAAGACTGACAGTATTTTAAGAAAGTCTTGACAAAATGAGAGATTTACTCAGGTCATATGACAAACTAATATAGAAATGTTGATTCTCCATATTTTAATATATAAACAATTCAATTCCAATAAAATTCTAGCAATATTAGAAAGCTGATCTAAAATTTACATGAAATAGGAAAAGTCTATAAGTAAGGAAACTTATAAAAAGAACACATAATGGGAAGTTGGGAATTTTACCCCCATAGGTGTTAAGAAAGCATAAAGCCAATGTGATAAAAATATTATTTTAGAAATTGAAAGAACAACAGAACACAGGTGGTATAACAATGAGAAAAATTATTTACTAAATGGCTTGGTAAAAGGAGTTTATTCTATGCAGAAGAAAAAAGACTGATCTCTACTCCATGAGGTTAAAAAAAAAAAAAAGAAAAACTAAATGGATGAAATAACTACTAGAGAAAAAGACACAACTATAAAGCTTTAAAAAAATTATAGGGGAGTCGTTCTGTGATCTTGACTCTGGATAAAGTTTACTTACAATAATAGAAAACTGGCAGAAAAGATTTTCCACAACTAAAGGTATAAAGAAGTAACCATGACAATGGAAATAGAAGGGGCAGAAATGTAGTATAGTCAAGATTCACACCCCTCGGTAATCAAACCAAAATCACAATTGCAGAGATTCCCTCCAGTAAGTAAGAGGTCAAAGCCCCACATTGGACTCCCCAGACCAAGACTCCTACACTGGGAAGATAAGCCATAAGAACATCTGGCTTTATAGGCCAGACAGGATGTCATGAGAGACCTGGAAGTTTACCAGAAACAGAAATTACACCCTTAAAGGGTACACAGAAAATTTCACACACTCCAAGATACAGTGCAGAGATAGTAACTTTTAAAAATCCTGAGGCCCATTTGCTAATCCTGGAAAAACCTACCAGAGAGAAGATTACTGGGATTTCCCCTGGGGAGATACATGCTGGCAGCAGCCTTTTACAGGAGCTTGTTCTATCACAATGACACTGGTGACAGAAATCACTATTTTTGAGTCCTCCTACAGACTATAGCTTTGAAAACCAGCCCCACCCACCAACTGGTTGGCATCACCCCATGACACACCAGGTTGAGTAGCTAGGCATATGGGGGCACAGCCCCCCAGACAGGAGGCTATTACCTACTCCAAGCTCCCCAGAAACCTGACCCATGAACTGCCACTGCCACTGCTCACCAGCCTAGAGAACTTCTAGAATGATCATAATGCCAATGAAGTTTTTTAAAAAAATAACAAAATTATGCATATCTACAATAAGTAGTTAAAGAATACACAAAACAAAAAGATGTATAATATTATGTCAAGAACATTAAACATGGGGTAGGGGAGTAAAAATTCAGGGTTGTTGGAATGATTTCTAACTTACAGGATCATCAAATTAAAATAATCACTTACATGTTATACTTGTTACCATATATAACCCTCATGGTAAACACAAACCAAAAGGTTCAAATAGATCACACACATACACCAAAAGGGCTTCCCTGGTGGCTCAGTTGGTAAACAATCTGCCTGCAGTGCAGGAGACTCAGGTTCAATCTCTGGGTTGGGAAGATCCCCTGGAGAAGGAAATGGCAACCCATCCCAGTATTCCTGCCTGGAAAATCCCATGGACAGAGGAGCCTGATGGGCTATAGTCTATGGGGTCCCAAGAGTGGGATTAAGGGATTAGAGTGGGTTTAGTGATTAAACCATCACCATATACAAAAAGAAATTCAAATACACAATAGAAGTGAGCTAAAGAAGAAAGGAACAAAACAACAACAAAATTACAAAAACACATCAAAACAATGAACAAAATGAAATAAATGCACATCTATAAATAATTGTTTTAAATACAAATGAAGTGAATGCTCCAATCAAAAAATAGAGTGATAAATGAAAAAACAAGACCCGTCTATATGCCATCTACATGAGACTCATTTCAGACCTAAAGACAAATACTGAAACTGAGGGAATGGAGAAAAGTACTTCTTGCAAATGGAAAAAATTATAAAGCTTGGGTAGCAATACTTTGCGGGACAAGTGAAAGTCCCTCAGTCATGTCTTTGTGACCCCAACTCTTTGTTACCCCATGGACTATACAGACCATGGAATTCTCCAGGCTAGAATACTGGAGTGGGTAGCCCTTCCCTTCTCCAGGGGATCTTTTTAACCCAGGGATTGAACCTAGGTCTTCTGCATTGCAGGTGGATTCTTTACCAGCTGAGCCACAAAGGAAGCCCAACAAAATGGATTTTAAAATAAACACACAAAAAATAAACAAAGAAGTTTATTACATAATAATAAAGTTATCAATCCAACTAAAAGATATAACAATTTTAAATATGTATGCACCAAATAAAGGAGCAGCTAAATGCATAAAGCAGATATTAAAAATAATAAAGAGCCTGACAGTTAAAAAAAAAAAAAACCAATAATAAGGGTCTTTAATGTTTCATTTACATCAATGGACTGGTCACCTAGAATGAAAATCAACAAGGAAACACTGACTTCAAAGAACACGTTAGATTAGACAGACTTTTCCAGATGGACTTTATATATATATATATATATATGTGTGTGTGTGTGTGTGTGTGTATAAGAGGATACTCATCTACTGTTGGTGGGAATCTAAATTAGTTCTGCCACTGTGGAAAACAATATGGAAGCTCCTCAAAAAAATTAAAAATAGAATTTAGATATGATAAGTAATCTCACTATCAGGTATGTATCCAAAAGAAATGAAAACAGGATCTCAAAGGTATATCTGTAATCCCATGTATACTGCAGCATTATTCACTATAACAAAGATATGAAAACAACCAGAGTGATCATCAAAAGATGAATGGATAAAAAGATATGATACACAAAGAAATGGATCTTATTTATCCACAAGAAAGAAGGAAATCCTGTAGTTTAAGAAAAAATGATATGGCACTTCAGCACATTATGGTAAGTGAAATAAGTGTCACACAAAAAAACAAATACTAAGAGTTATAATGTATATGTGGAATCTTAAAAAAAAAGAAAACTCATAGAAATGAATAGAAACATGGTTGTCAGTGTCTCATGGGTAAGAGGAAAAGGGAGACATTGGTAAGGAAGTATCATCTTTCAGCCATATCATGAATAAAGTCTGAGTATCTAATGTATAACATTGAGACTATAATTGAAAACATTATATTTTATAATTGATATTTGCTAGAGAGTAGAATTTAAATGTTTTCATATACACACAAAAACTTGAGGTGATGTATGTGTTAATTAAGTAGATAAGAGGAGTTCTTCCACAATATATATGTACATCAAATCATCATGATATACAATTTAAATACCTCACTATTTTGTCAATTATACCTCAATAAAGCTGGCAATGCAAAACAAGTAAACAACAAATCTCATTAATTCAGAGGCATTAATAAAGAATTTCTAAATATGAGGATATGGGTTGTGGTAAAATTTATTATACTAAATATCTATTTTAAAAGAAAATGATTTGTAGATAATTAATGTACTCAAACTTCCTGGAAGATAAAGAAGAAAACCAATAAAAAACACACAGCAGCAAATATAGTTCTTTAAGTCTTAAGGATTTATTTTGGGCAAATGAGTAGATAAACAAATACCCTGAAATATTAAGGCAGTTCATCTACCAGTAGAAAAGTAAGTTTCTGAGTCAGTTTGCAAATTCATTTATATGAAACCAAACAACTAATCTGAATGACTCTTTCTCTTATCAGCCAAAAGTATGCCCTGAATCTCAAATTATTTATTCAAAGTTTTGACTGAAATATTTGACTCTTTTGTTGCTGTATGATGTAGCCTTCTAGTGAACCATTATTACTAAGTTACTGGTCTTCTAACTGGAGAGCACGTAAGCCTGGTGGTACCCTGGTATTTTCCAAGGGATATAAAATGAGAATTATTTTTTAAGATTCAATTTCTAGCTACTCAATTGCCATACAATCTGTTCCCTAAAAATGAAGTACCTGAGAATGTGTCTGTTCCCTGGTGGCTCAGATGGTAAAGAATCTGCCTCCAATGGAGAAAACCTGGGATCCATCCTTGGGTTAGGAAGATCCCCTGGAGAAGGGAAAGGCAACCCACTCCAGTATTCTTGCCTGGAAAATCTCATGGACACAGGAGCCTGGCAGGCAACAGTCTATAGGATCAGAAAGAGACAGACATGACTCAGAGACCAACGCTTCCACGTGTCACTTTGTTTCCTAAAAATGAAGTACTTGAGAATATGTCTGTAGTTATCCCCTGCATACTTTATAATAAAGGTATATTTCCATGTATCACAAATCTTACTATACTATGCCAGACTTAAAGATCTCCAGGCTGACAAAGTAACAGTTCGAAATGTTGCTTTTAAAGCCGCTTTTAATGAAGGCCCCATAAACTCATGATATGTTTATACATATTTGGGTTAGTAACAAATAACTGGCTAGAAACAGTATTTTGATCTCTGTGTGATGAAAATGAAATATATTAAAGAGTAAAACAGTGGGGATAACTTTTGTTTAATGACTTTGCTTCTTCAACCTTCCAAGAATTTTCAAAGAACGTATAGCTTTTAAAGGAGACTCCAAGAAAAGCAAAGAGACAATAAGAAATATTGTCCTTTTTTTAATCCAGGTAACAAATATATGCAAAGCTTTGTTAACTACCTATTTTATAACTGAAATATTTTAAGACTTATAAGAGCATCACAGGAAATATTAATACCTATCTGCTATAAAGCATACTCTTGCATTTTCAGCATTCTCATATATAACAGCCTAGAGATTACTGCCATAACTTTATTTCAGATTGTGTCTAAATGTCGCATGACTTGGGAGAGGAGGGTGAAGGTCTACAATTTTCTCCTAACAGAACATTTTTAGCAAAAGTAATGTATCCAAAAAATTCAGCATTTTAAACACTTATTAAGTCTGAGGATAAACAATGTCCATTTCTTGAAAGGTTACTGAATACTGTAAATGTGTATCCACTGTTTAAACTCTGGCAAGAGTCTTCTGTTTTCTGTCTTTCCTCAGTGAATAGTCTACTCACTTATTCTCATCATGTATTTACTTAGATTTTGAAAAAAAATTTATTGTGAATTATCTGTAAATTCAAAACTCTCAGTTCAATTCAGTTCAGTTCAGTTGCTCAGTCATGTCTGGCTCTTTGTGACCCTATGGACTGCAGTACACCAGGCCTCCCTGTCCATCACTAACTTGCGGAGTTTACCCAAACTCATGTTCATTGAGTCGGTGATGCAATCCAACCATCGTGTGCTCTGTTGCCTCCTTCTCCTCCTGCCCTCAATCTTTCTCAGCATCAGGGTCTTTTCCAATGAGTCAGCTCTTCTCATTAAGTGGCCAAATTATTGGAGTTTCAGCTTCAACATCAGTTCTTCCAATGAACACTCAGGACTGATTTCCTTTAGGATGGACTGGTTGGGTCTCCTTGCAGTCCAAGGATTCTCAAAAGTCTTCTCCAACACCACAGTTCAAAAGCATCAATTCTTCAGCACTCAGCTTTCTTTATGGTCCAACTCTCACATCCATACATGACCACTGGAAAAATCATAGTCTTGACTAGACAGAACTTTGTTGGCAAAGTAATGTATCTGCTTTTTAATATGCTATCTAGGTTGGTCATAACTTTCCTTCCAAGGAGTAAGTGTCTTTTAATATCATGGCTATAGTCACCATCTGTAGTGATTTTGGAGCCCCCCAATATAAAGTCACCTACTATTTCCACTGTTTCCCTATCTATTTGCCATGAAGTGATGGGCCTAGATGCCAGGATTTTAGTTTTCTGAATGTTGAGTTTTAAGCCAACTTTTTCATTCTCCTCTTTCACTTTCATCAAGAGGCTCTTTAGTTCTTCTTCACTTTCTGCCATAAGGATGGTGTCATCTGCATATCAGAGGTTATTGATATTTCTCCTGGCAATCTTGATTCCAGCTTGTACTTCATCCAGCCCAGCATTCTGTATTAAATGTTTTGACAGCAGAAAGCACATTGTAAAGCAACTTTTCTCCAATTAAAAAATAATTTTAATGAATACATAAATAAAAAAATTAAATGTTTTGTAAGCTACACACTTATGTACAGTTGCTCCAGCAGCAATTTTGAAAACCAATATGAAATTTTCAAACAAATATATATTAATCTTTTGTGAGTAGTTAAATGGAAATATGAATTCAAATAGAAATTTCCTACATATTCAGATGTTCTGAAGTAAAAGTTTGCATATTTTTAAATAAATAATAGCAGGTATCAAATTTCTATAGCATTTAGATTTCATAAATGTTTGAAATGGTGATATAAGTTTTATTTTAAAATATTAACAATTCCAATATTCTGAAATCATAGCCACTGTGAGCTATTTGCATTTCACTAAAATTTTAGTTATCAAAAAGATGGGTTTTCTGGTATGGCACTATACTTCCCCTACAGTGTTAGGTTTCATAATATTTGGGAAAATAATTCAAATAGGGTTCTTTATGGTTTAGAATTTTGAGGCTCTGGACTATACCAAACATATTGTGAGTATCATATGGTTACAGAGATTTCTCCCACTTTCACATATGCATTTACAGTAAGAACATCTCTGTGTTTTCTAAACAATTAGCAAATGAAGTCTATCAAATCTTATTACATTGCCTTTAATGACTGATATGTTATAATAAACCAACTCAGAAACAGGAAGACATGGACACATCTCTTTCTCTCTCTTACTGAATGACTAAAATATGGGATGAACAACATCAAACTCAACCCTACACCTGGATTAATCTGTATTTCATGAGATTTTTCTTCATTAAATGTTCTACTGTTGTTCCATCTCACATCAATTCAAACTGGTTAAATGATCCAACCCTCTCAGACTAAATATGGGAAAATCAGAGTTCAGATGAAACATAGAGACTTGCTCAAGTCATATAAGCCACTAAATTTATCAACTATATATGTCAAGCAATCTTAGTGTGGTAGGCTAAATAAATCATCCCCCAAAGATATATTTATTTCCTAATCTTCAAAACCTGTAAATATTATTTCACATGCAAAATATAGACTATCACCTTACATAGCAAAAGACGTAAAGTAAGCGTTTTGAGAGGAGGTACTTTATGCTGGATTATCTGGCATGTATATATGCGATGGTATGTATGCTTTCAAGAGAGAAGCAGGGGAAGTTTTGAGGCAGAGAGAGAGACAAAGTTAAAGGCAATGTGAAGAGGGAAGCAGAGATTGGATTTTAATGACCACAAACCAAGGGACTCTAAAGAATGCCAGCCAACCATCAGAAATAGGAAGGAATCTCTCCCAGAGTCTCCAGAGAGAGCACAGTCCTACACACACCTTGATTTCAGATTTCTGGCCTCCACAACTGTCAAAAGAATACCTTTCTGCTGTTTTAAGATACCACCAAGTTATGCCTCAGGAAATGGATACACCTAGGTATAAAATGATGAACAAGATCCCTGAATTCATGAAGATGAGTCCCGCGATTAAAAAAAAGTCAGTGGCACTAGAATAAATAACGCTAAAATACTTTTCATAGCACTGAAATGTCTCAAAAGACAATTTCCACATGATATATTCTTTTTCCATATCTTGTGGATGTATACGTAGGCCACTGTTAATAGTATATTCCCAGATATCAAGCTTGAGAAGTAAGGTATGTCAAGAAAGTTTAATGCCAGACCTGTTACTTCCTGCAGCTGCAATGTTGATCTGACCTACTATAAGTTTTCCTTGAAGTAGTGAACACACAGAATATATGGCCTGCAATTCATTTATATTTCATATGTAATTAGTAACTAGCAAGTAAAAACAAATCAGGTACTTGATAAAAATGAACAATTATATTTTTGCAGCAGTAAATAATTTATACTCAAAAGAAGGACAGTTTTATGAATTTGTAATCAAAGATGTGAAGTTGGAAAGACAACAGAACTGAGCAGAGTTAATTTGGTGATGGTAACAAATTCACATATTACCAAGATCCCCCACTTCCATGTGGGACACGCAACGCCCTGATAAATGTTGCTCTTGGCAAAGCATCATTAAAAAAATGACTCTAAAGATCTTTCTTCTCTTGTTGCCATTCGTTATTACTCCTCTGAGGAATGAGTGGCTGTGAAATCAGCACCAGTACAGATAACAGACTCCATTTTCCTACCTGACCTATTTAAAACCATATGTGGGAAGATGCTTTCAAATCTTGCCATTTCCTTTACAAATTGGCATACAGGTATGGCATACAGCTGTGGTCATTACCGGATTGCGACCTTTTTTTCAGAATAGACAGGCAATATGCTCATAGAGTTTATGGCACTGGACATGCCTTCACAAAAACATGGCTGAATTTCTGCAAAGCAACACGAGTCTGTCCTTGACAAAATTAAGGAAGCAGGGGAATTTGGAAGTCTTAATTATCAATCAAGAAATATGTATTAAGCACGAAATATGTGACCAGCACTGCTCTAGGTACAATGGACACAGTAGTAGATACAAGAGACAATTATTAACTTTATAGAAGCTTACATAGAAGCTTAGTGAATTACAAGAGAAAATAAATAAAATATGGAAAAGAGATGGGGGGGTACCAGAAGTGCAAGTGATGTGTGATTGTATATGAAGTGACTGGGTAGTCTTCATGGGGAAGACTTTGAGAAGAAAAAAATAAAAAGGTAAAAAAATGTGAGGGAGTAAAACCCATAGATATTGGCAGAAAGAATACAACAAGAAGAGGGAACAGAAAGTGCAAAGGCCCTGAGTTCTAGGCATGTCTGGTATGTTTGAAGAACAGAAGAGAGGCAGTATTGATGGAGGCAAATAAAGGACAGCAGGATAGTAAGGGAGAACTTTAGGGAACCAACGGGAGCTCTATTTGGAGGCAGGGGACAACCAGAGCTAGGGTCTTATAAAAGTAATTGGAAGAACTCTGGATATTACTCTGAGTGATAGAGCCAGTCAATAGAGGGACTGAACAGAAAAGTGAAATGATTTAACTTATATTTTAAAATGATCACTTTGGTAGTCATGATGACAGAATGGAAATAAGGACAGAGAAGGGAGGTCTTTTAGAAAACTACTGGATTGATGCAAATGAAGAATAATGGTAGCCTGAACCAGGCTGTCTTTACTGACCATATAAATCTGAGGTAAGCATAGGTATACTGGGCTACAGTGGGTGTGTGCAGGAATGTCAGGGGAGATTCAGTTGGGGCTAACATGGTCAACAAAACAGTCCCTATTAAGATCTACTTTATGGATGTAATAACAAAGTGCCCTATTCCGCTCTCAAAAGTACCCTGGATTAGACAAAGATGTCACAGAAAAAGAAAACTTCAGGTCAATATCACTGATGAACAGAGATGCAAAAATTCTTAAGAAAATTCTAGCAAACAGAATACAACATATTAAAAAGATCATATATCATGACCAAGTAGGCTTTATCCCAGGGCTGCAAAGATTCTTCAATATTTGCAAATCAATCAATGTGAGATACCACATTAACAAATTGAAAGATAAAAACCATATGATTATCTCAATAGATGCAGAGAAAGCCTTTGACAAAATTCAACATCCATTTATGATCAAAACCCTCCAGAAAGAAGGCATAGAAGGAACATACCTCAACATAATAAAAACCACATATGATAAACCCAGAGCAAACATTATCCTCAATGGAAAAAAATTGAAAGCATTTCCCCTAAAGTCAGGAACAAGACAAGGTTGCCCACTCTCACCACTACTATTCAACATAGTTTTGGAAGTTTTAGCCACAGCAAACAGAGAAGGAAAAACAATAAAAGGAATCCAAATTGGAAAAGAAGTAAACCTCTCACTGTTACAGATTACATGATCTTCTACATAGAAAACCCCACAGACACCACCAGAAAGTTACTAGAGCTAATCAGTGAATATAGTAAAGTTGCAGGGTATAAAATTAATACACAGAAATCCCTTTTATTCCTATACACTAACAATGAGAAGACAGAAAGAGAAATTAAGGAAACAATTCCATTCACCATTGTGATGAACAAAAAATATGGAAGAATAAATTTACCTAAAGGAACAAAAGACCTACATATATAGAAAACTATAAAACACTGGTGAAAGATATCAAAGATGACACAAATAGATGGAGAAATGCACCACGTTCATGGATTGGAAGTATCAATATAGTGAAAATGAGTATACTACCCAAAGCAATCTATAGATTCAATGCAATCCCTATCAAGCAATGGTATTTTTCACAGAACTAGAAGAAATCATTTCACAATTTGTATGGAAACACACAAAAAAAACCTTGATTAGCCAAAGCAATCTTGAGAAAGAAGAATGGAACTAGAGGAATCTACCTGCCTGACTTCAGACTATACTACAAACCTACAGTCATCAAGAGTGTATGGTACTGGCACAAAGACAGAAATATAGATCAATGGAACAAAATAGAAAGCCCAGAGATAAATCCATGCACCTATGTACACCTTATCTTTGACAAAGGAGGCAAGAATATACAATGGAGAAAAGACAATCTCTTTAACAACTGGTGCTGGGAGAACTAGTCAACCACCTGTAAAAGAATGAAACTAGAATACTTTCTAATGCCATACACAAAAATAAACTCAAAATGGATTAAAGATCTAAATGTAAGGCAAGAAACTATAAAACTCCTAGAGGAAAACATAGGCAGAACACTCTCTGACATAAATCACAGCAAGATCCTCTATTACCCACCTCCCAGAGTAATGGACATAAAAGCAAAAGTAAACAAATGGGACCTGTTTAAACTTAAAATCTTTTGCACAGTGAAGGAAACTGTAAACAAGGTGAAAAGACAGCTTTCAGAATGGGAGAAAATAATAGCAAAAGAAGCAACTAACAAAGAATTAATCTCAAAAATAAACAAGCAGCCTGTGCAGCTCAATACCAGAAAAATAAATGACCCAATCAAAAAATGGGCCAAAGAACGAAACAGACATTTCTCCAAAGGAGACATACAGATGGCTAACAAACACATGAAAAGACGCTCAACATCACTCATTGTCAGAGAAATGCAAATCAAAACCACAATGGGTTGCCATCTCACCTGGTCAGAATGGCTGCTCTCAAAAAGTCTGCTGCTGCTGCTGCTGCTGCTGCTGCTAAGTCACTTCAAGTCATGTCCGACTCTGTGCGATCCCATAGACGGCAGCCCACGAGGCTCCTCTGTCTCTGGGATTCTCCAGGCAAGAATACTGGAGTGGGTTGCCATTTCCTTCTCCACTCAAAAAGTCTACAAACAATAAATGCTGGAGAGGGTGCAGAGAAAAGGGAACCCTCTTACACTGTTGGTGTGAATGCAAACTAGTACAGTCACCATAGAGAACAGGGTTGCAATTCCTTAAAAAACTGGAAATAGAACTGCCATATGACTCTGCAATTCCACTGCTGGGCATATGCACCAAGGAAACCAGAACTGAAAATGACATGTGTACCCCAGTGTTCATCACAGCACTGTTTACAATAGCCAGGACATGGAAGCAACCTAGATGTCCACTGGCAGACAAATGGGTAAGTTGTGGTACATGTACACAATGGAATATTACTCAGCTATTAAAAATAATGCATTTGAGTCAGTTCTAATGAGGTGGATGAAACTGGAGTCTATTACACAGAGTAAAGTAAGTCAGAAAGAAAAACACCAATATAGTATATTAATGCATATATATATGGAATTTAGAAAGATGGTAATGATGACTCTATATGGGAGACAGCAAAAGAGACACAGATAAAAAGAAGACTTTTGGACTCTGTGGGAGAAGGCAAAGGTGGAATGATTTGAGAGAATAGCATTGAAACATGTATATTACCATATGTGAAATAGATGACCAGTCCAAGTTTGATGCATGAAACAAGGCACTCGAAGACGGTGCACTGGGACAACCCAGAGGGATGAAGTGGGGAGGGAGTTAGGATGGGGGTTCAGGATGGGGGGATACATGTACTCCTGTGGCTAATTCACGACAATGGATGGCAAAAACTATCAAAATATTGTAAAGTAATTAGCCTCCAATTAAAACAAATAAATTAATTTTTTTAAAGTACTGTGGATTGGATGGTTTTATATATATATAATATACATATATAAATATATATAGTCATCTTAGTTACAGCTATAAGCATCTGGAAGTAAAATTTGCTGAAATCTAGGATTTGGCCTTAGATATATTATCATGGTGAGGTGGAAATGATACATCTTGATTTGCTTCAATATCAAGCATATATTGTATGAAATAAGCTTTGGCTTTTCATTGGAGTAAATTGTATATATTCACTTTTTAAAATGTGAAAAATAATAAGAAACTGCCACAACCCTACCTCCAAAATAAAAACTGATATTTTATACATAAAACTAGATTTACTTGTATATATACTTCTTTTAAAATATCATGTCTAAATAAATGTGATATGCATATAAATCCTATAATTATATAGCAGCAGCTAACAGTTATTGAATGGTTACTTTGTAACAGGAAATATTCTAAGCATTAACCATATTAATTCATATAATCCTCATAACCACTTGATTCAGTGGGTAATATTATTGTCATATTTTACAAAGAAACTGAAGCAATGAGTGATTTACCAAACTTGCTAGAGATAATACATATTTCAAGTAGTGGAGCTAGGATTCAAACCCATACAATTATGGTACAGGCCCTGTGTTCTTAATAGTTATGCTATACTGGCTCTTTAGTATCACAGATAAAAGAAGCAATCGGTATCACTCTCATTCAGTGAAAACCAGTTTGAGTGTATCCTCCACACTACCATGCCTTGCTCTATAATCACATAAGCAATTATATTTTGAACCTCTTGAAAAGATGCTGGATTTTCAGTTTATTTATTTAAAAAAACAAACAATCCCCCCTCCAGTGGCAACCACCCCAATCTCTCATGACTTTCTCTGTAATATTACAAACATATACCAAATAAACCTTTTTTAAGTTTATAATTCCTTACATGAATACGTCATTTCAGGTCCATTGTTCTTCAACATTTTTACCACAGAACAGTATATCATGTAGATCCTTCTACTTTAATAGAAACAGATCTAAATTTTTCCCTTTAAAATTTAGAATGACTACACCATAATCTAGCCATCCATTCCCTTACAAAAGGGAAATATTTATAATTCATTTTCATTAAAACAATGATGCAGTATGCAACTTACCTACCTTTTAGAAAGGGCAGATATCTAATAGTAAAAATAATTCTGGATCCACAAACCACAGAATGAGAGAAAATATTTGCAAATGAAGATACTGACAAATGATTATCTTGACAAAAAGCTCATGAAGGTCAATTAAAAAATAATAATTAAAAATGTGAGGAAGATCTAAATGGACATTTTGCCAAGGAAGACATACAGCTGGCCAAAAAAACACATGAAGAGATGTTCAACACCACTAAGTAGTAGAGAAATGCAGACCAAAAATATTACAAAGTATCACCTCACACTGGTCAGAAAGGCCCTCATCAAAAAAATCTAGAAACAATAAATGCTGGAGAAGGTAGAGTGAAAAGGAAAGCCTCCTACACTTCTGGTGGGAATGTAAATTGGCACAGTCACTGTGAGAACAGTTTGGAGTATCCCTAAAAAAGAAAATATACCCTTTGTCTCAGCTGGTAAAGAATTTGCCTGCAATGCATGAGACCTGAGTTCAATCACTGGGTTGGGAAGATTCCCTGGAGAAGGGAAAGAATACCCACTCCAGTATTCTGGCCTGGAGAATTCCATGGACTTTATAGTCCATGAGTTCGAAAAGAGTCAGACACAACTGAGCGACTTTCACTTTCACTAAAAAAAACTAAATATAGAACTGCTATATGTTCAAGCAATCCCATTCTTGGGCATATATCTGGAGAAAACCATAATTTGAATAAACATGCATGCCAGTGTTCAGTGTGGCACTATTCACAATAGCCAAGGCATGGAAGCAACCTAAATATCTACAGAGGAATGGATAAAGAAGATGTAGTACATATGTTCAAAGGAATATTACTCAGCCATAAAAGGAATAAAATAATGCCACTTGCAGTGACATGGATGGACCTGGAGACTGTCATACTGAATGAAATAAGTCATAAAGAGAAAGACAAAATCATATGATATCTCTTATATGTGGAATCTAAGCAAAAAAACTACAAATGAAATTAATTACAGAGAGTCACACATGTAGAAAAAAAACTTGAGGTTACTAAGGAAGAAAGGAGTGGGCAAGGGATAAATAAGGAGATTGGAACTGCCATATGCAAACCACTATATATAAAACTGATAACTACTATGACATATTATATATATTTTTTATATCTTATTAATATATATTATATAAAATAGATTAATAATAGGACCTTCTATACAGCACAGGGAACTCAATACTCTGTAATGACCTATATGGGGAAAGAATCAAAAATAGAGTGGATATATGTATAATGTGTAACTGACTTAATTTACTGTACTACTGAAACTTACATAACATTGTAAATAACTATACTCCAATAGAATTCTAATTTTTATATGAATATGCCAAAAATTACTTTACTACACTCCCAGTAGTCTGCTTGATAATGACAATTTCCTCAGAATTTCTTAAACTTTATATCAGTTTTTTATATAAATTCTTTCTAATCTCAAGAGTGAAAATTTAATTTGCAATTATGCAAAATTCAGGAATTTTTCAGCTGGCTATAGTGTTTCTAATATTTACTGTATGGTTGACCAGTGTATCACATTTACATATGCCAGTCTATAAATCCTGAATGCATACTTTTATTCATATGATAATTGTTAGTCGGTAAAAAGTATCAATAACCTCAGATATGCAGATGACACCACCCTTATGGCAGAAAGTGAAGAGGAACTAAAAAGCCTCTTGATGAAAGTGAAAGAGAGTGAAAAAGTTGGCTTAAAGCTCAACATTTAGAAAACGAAGATCATGGCATCTGATCCCATCATTTCATGGCAAATAGATGGGGAAACAGTGGAAACAGTGTCAGACTTTATTTTTGGGGGCTCCAAAATCACTGTAGATGGTGATTGCAGCCATGAAATTAAAAGACGCTTACTCATTGGAAGGAAAGTTATGACCATCCTAGATAGTATATTGAAAAGCAGAGACATTGCTTTGCCAACAAAGGTCTGTCTAGTCAAAGCTATGGTTTTTCCAGTGGTCATGTATGGACGCGAGAGTTGGACTGTGAAGAAAGCTGAGTGCCGAAGGGTTGATGCTTTTGAACTGTGGTGTTGGAGAAGACTCTTGAGAGTCCCTTGGACTGCAAGGAAATCCAACCAGTCCATTCTGAAGGAGATCAGCCCTGGGTGTTCATTGGAATGACTGATGTTGAAGCTGAAACTCCAATACTTTGGCCACCTCATGCGAAAAGTTGACTCATTGGAAAAGACCCTGATGCTGGGAGGGATTGGAGGCAGGAGGAGAAGGGGACGACAGAGGATGAGATGGCTGGATGGCATCACCAACTTGATGGACATGAGTTTGAGTGAACTCCGGGAGTTGGTGATGGGCAGGGAGGCCTGGCGTGCTGTGATTCATGGGGTTGCAGAGTCAGACACGACTGAGCAACTGAACTGAACTGAAGAAAGAGGAGGATTACTTAGGAGAAAGAGAGAGTATATAGAAGGCTATTTGTATAATCCAGGACAAAACTGTTTGGAAAAAGGGAATGGGAGTGGAGAAAAGGTAACAAATCTAAGGGATATAAGGAGGCATAGTGCATAAAAGTTCTTGAAGAATTGTTGATCTGGTTACAGGATATACCATGGAAAATGATAGCTATCCAAATTTAGAGCCACCCAAGGAAACATGACTAGGCTGTCACTATAACTTACAAGATAGTGTCTGCCAATGTTGCATTTAGCTGGCAAACATATCTTCATTTTCTTTCAATGGTAATAATTCAGAAGTAAGAAACTAAATTGCAATCTCATCACAATATTTTAAAATGTTATCTTGCTAAAGTGATAAAGAAGGAACAGTTCAGAAGAATTAGTGATGATTCTATGTAAGTAATAATATTTGAATAGTACTTAAATTTAATTCAGGGCCAGTGATAAGCCTTGATTGTTCAGAACTTTTGTGTAATAAAGTTCTATTGAAGTATAAAAGAGATAGAGAAAGCTTCTAACATAGACATCAGAATGGGGCAGAAAGAGTGCCCTGCTGCTGGTTTATAGTAAGGAGTTGCTATATATGGTTAGCAAGTTGCAAATTAGAGAAAGGAAATGCTCAAAATTGAGAGAGTTACACCAAGCCCCTCACCCACAACATTCATTTTAAGATAGCATTGACACAAGGTGAGTCATCCTGAGCCATAAAACAATTGACATGAATCTTGAAGAAAGGCAGATTTCCAAGCAAATACATAGTTTCATTAACATAGCTTAACAGAACATTTCCATGAGTAAAACATACTGGTTTGTTGAGCCAAGAAAGGCAGATTCTAAGGCAAATACTTAGTTCATTAGCATAGCTTAAGAAAAACATTTCCATAAGAAAAATCACATTGGTTAGCTCAAGGTTTGAGAAAAGTTAAGTTCAGGTGGAACCAGGTGTCATGGCAACACAAAATTTTAAAAGAAACCTTTTAATTTTGTATAGAGAGGGAAAAAAAATGTCTGACACTTGTAGTTTGTTTCCACCTGCTGCTTAAGAAAGAGTCTGACACTTGCAGTCTATTTCCTCTGTTTGGGGACCCGAAGCCTTCCTGCTTGTTACCCTCTCATTCCCCCCTTTGCTTTCAGGAAAATTATATCATCACCCTGCTTATTTAACTTATATGCAGAGTACATCATGCTAAATGCCAGGCTGGATGAAGCACAAGCTGGAATCAAGAGTGCAGGGAGAAATATCAATAACCTCAGATATGCAGATGACACCACCATCATGGCAGCAAGTGAAGAGGAACTAACAAGGCTCTTGATGAAAGTGAAAGAGGAGAGTGAAAGAGTTGGCTTAAAACTCAACATTCAAAAAACTAAGATCATGGCATCCGATTCCATCACTTGATGGCAAAAAGATGGGGAAATAATGGAAACAGTGAGAGACTTTATTTTCTTGGGCCCCAAAATCACTGCAGATGGTGACTGCAGCCATGAAATTAAGACACTTGCTCCTTGGAAGAAAAGCTATGACCAACATAGCTAGCATAGTAAAAAGCAGAGACATTACTTTGCCAACAAAGGTCCATCTAGTCAAAGCTATGGTTTTTCCAGTAGTCATGTATGGATGTGAGAGTTGGATTATAAGGAAAGCTGAGCACCAAAGAATTGATGCTTTTGAACTGTGGTGTTGAAGACTCTTGAGAGTCCCTTGGACTGCAAGGAGATCCTAAAGGAAATCAGTCCTGAATATTCATTGGAAGGACTCATGCTGCAGCTGAAACTCCAATACTTTGCCCACCAGATGCAAAGAACTGACTCCCCGGAGAAGACCCTGATGCTGGGAAAGATTAAAGGTAGGATGAGATGGGGACAACAGAGGATGAGATGGTTGGATGGCATTACTGACTCGATGGACATGAGTTTGGGTAAGCTCTGGGAGTTGGTGATAGACAGGGAAGCCTGGTGTGCTGCAGTCAATGGGATCTCACATAGTTGGACACGACTAAGTGACTGAAATGAACTGAACTGATGCTGCCTAGGGAGTGGGGCATTGTTCTCTTCCATAACTGCTTCTGAGCTGATGAGGGGCATTGTCCCTAAACTGATGAGGGAACATTCTCCTAACCCTCATATTGAGGATCTCTGATCCAGGGGCCCCAAGTAGTAGTTGGAGGAAGCTGTCATAGTCGTAGGAGTTTGAGCAACCATTTGTAACTTAAAAACCTTCATGAGGCTAGAAACAAATACAGTTACACAGTTATAGATGCAGGGAGCAAACAGCAAAAACAAAACAATCAGAATTATTGCAATTAGGATAGTTTTCCACCAAGAGGAACTAGTTAACGTTTCCCAAAGTGAGGAAATTGAGGTCAGGAATATCCACACCCTGAATCATCTTGTCCATGCGTTTTGTAAAGTGAGTAATATTAGTGCTTATATCTGGTATATATGTACAGCACTGGGTATGAATAATGGCACAAGTTCCTCCTTGTGCAGCTGTTAGAATATCTAAGGTAAATCTGCTTTGTAAAACCACCATTCTAATCTGTATTAGTATTAAGAGCTGAAATAGCTTTTTGAGAATCTTGTAAAGCCTGTTGAGTAAAGTTAGTCAGAGCATCAACTCACAGCATAACATCTGAATTTCCTAGAGAGAGAACAAGTATTGCAGCCAAATAATCATACGAGTTTAATACAGATTTGGTTCAACGAGTTCTAAGGTGTGGCAATTTAGCAGACTTCTCTGGAAGCTCTGAAAATGTGAAGCCATGAATAAAAGCTAGATCTAGGGTGCATCTCCCTAACCAGCCAGGGGCAAACCACACCCATAGGTAAGATGCTAATTCTAATATATTCTCAAAAATGAAAATGGACAGCCATTTATATATGTGTATATATATATAGATAGATAGATAGATAGATAGATAGATTTAGATATGATAGGTAAATGGAATAGCAAATACTTACATAGAAATATTCATTATAGTGATAAGAGGTTGAAGAAAGAAACAGAATTAGAAGTGTTCTGAATATCCTATCTCAAATATGGGGTATCACATTAAACTAGTTTATTTTTTGACTCAGAAGTTAAAGAATTATTTTGAACAACATACAGGATAATATAATGAGATATAAAACATGACCCTCTAAGTCATTGGAAAACACAAAAATGAAGTCTCTATACTGAAAGTTAGAAAAGCACAGATTTTTTAAAGAAAGCATATAAGACAAATGGGCAGAAGAAAATCAATATCAATTATTAAAACAAATGTGAGTTTAACTCCTACACTGAGATTGAATAGACAGATAGGTAGGTGTGTGTGTATGTGTGTGTTACACTGAGTTGAAAAACAATTTGTGAAAGAAAACCTTTGAAAAAGTTAAATAAAAAATGTTACACAAATGAAAACAAAAGGAAACAGGGGTAGCAAAATACCACTTGCAGTAAAATTCAAAACATTAAGTTTTAAATTTAATTAAATTAAGTAAAATTCAAAACATAAAGCATTAAGTGGGACCAAAAGTTCATTTTATATTGATAAAGCATAAGATTCTTAGTGTAGTAAATGTTTTATTTAATTGCTAAATGATTATCAGGAAAAATATAAATAACTGGTTTATTGAACCCACAAACTTTGAGAGGTATGGATAACAAATGTTTTGTTCTGTTTTGTTTTTCCAGTCACTGCCTTCAGTCACGCCCTGTTGACCTTGTCTTCTCAATCCATTTAATGACATTTCTGGTAGTCGCCTCAGTTGGTCATTTTTAGTGATCATTAAGCAGCATATATTCTAATTAAAAACTATAAACTCATTTCCTTCTTTCCCTCCCTGTCTTACTTGATGATCACACCAAAGGACCTGTAGAAGAGAGATGTATGGGCTTCTTTTCTTTTAACCCTCCTTCCCTCTCTTCTGGTTCTAGCTTTTCTGGAATATAAAACCTGAAAAAAGGAAACAGAAGAAATAGCAGGGGTTCTTTCACATAATTGGCTGCCAAGGTGATATTTTTTTTTCTCCCAATGCTTCCCTAGTACACACTGTCTGACAATTAACATTTTCTCTTAGGCACTCACAAGAGAGAAAAAGAGTGTGTGTGTCAAGGTCTCTTGCAGGGCACATTATCAATTTTGTAGGGAGTCTCACAGAAGGTGCGTCCTAACATGCAATTTTTTTAACAGTTGGATTTGCTCTCTTCTACTTTCAACACCAGATCTAACCCCTCACATTATATTTCAAATACTTTGCTGCTGTGGTCCTGTGATCTATCTGGTGGTCAGCCCTTTTGAACTATGTATGGCTCAAGGTCAACTAATTTCATCAATGTCCACTTGATCCCAGGAAATCCATTTCCTTGCCATGTCAAACACAGGGAATTCAAAGTAAATTGGAATGAACCTGGACTGGTGATTCGTTTCATATATGATATACATGTTTCAATGCCATTCTCCCAAATCATTCCACCCTCTCCCTCTCCCAAAGAGTCCAAAAGAGATATCAATATACTTCATATATAGGCACACATTTCCTTGGAAAACTTGCTTCAGTTAACTACGGATGGGAGAAGCACTTCCACCTTTCCTTATGGAAAGGACAGGGAAAAGTTTTGGCACACATCAACAGGCCAATGGCTCACTACTCAAAAAAATCTGCCCACTGCACAAACAAATGTTTATATTAGGAGTGCCTGATCCTGACTTCTGTACCATAGAATGTGGAGTACTTGACATATTTTTGTCCTCAGCTTTGAAAGCTAACTCTCCAAGTTCAGGGAAATATGAAATCTCATACAGTATTCTATTATATAGAATAAAAAAAAAAGAAATGTAGATGTAATGGTTATCCATAAAAAGAAAACAACTAGAAAATAATGATTCTTTTTTTCTCAATTTTCATTACTTGAATTGACAAAACTTAATTTAGAATAATAAAGACCTAAATA